>NC_054874.1:23461122-23761973 GCF_018320785.1 Cheilinus undulatus | reverse complement strand
CTTTCCTAAACGCACATGACCAGAAACCTTGCAAAGCAGATGGATACGCCCGTTTCCTTGTTTCTCACTGGTGAATCCATCTTGCAAAGCTCCCATCTGAACCGTTAGAAAGTGACAGAACCAATCAGCAACCAGGGGCAGTACTTTCGGGCATGGCGGTGTTGTGACATAAGCAATCATCAACAAGAGGCTAGTGCCTTTATGCTTGAAGACATTAGCGTGGATGCTGCTAAAGCGCCAGTTTTATCAGAACTTGACGAATCACGGAACTTGAACGAATTTCTTCGTTAAATGAAGAACAAAGAACAGCACTGAGTTGTTGTTTTTTTCAAAATCAACAAAAGTCGAGTACTGACATGTCTACAGTCGCCATGGTTCGTGTTATGCAGTTTTATATGAAGGTTATTCCTCGGTAGCAACGTCACGTGTTTTGTTGCTCTGATTGGCCTGTAAAGATGTGACAGAAAGAACGTTCATCCAATCACCCTCCGAGATTTTTTTCAAAGGCTCTGCCCTTTCCCAAACGCTGTCCATTGAAGGTTTCCCAGATGGATGTGTTTCACACATCCATCTGGCGTGTCAGGTTACATGACCAGAAGACAGAACAATAATCAAGATGAGACAACAGCAATGATTGAATGACCTGCCTGATTGTAATATCTGTCATCAAATAAGCACAACTTCTAATGTTGGGTGTAGCTCTTCCCATTTTAGCTAAAATTCTGCTAATATGACAAGACCAGTTTAGCTTTTCATCTAGGGCAGGGTTCCCCTGTTACTTTTTCCTGAGGGCCAAAATATTTCAAGGACAGAAAGCCGAGGGCCAGACATTGGATTTTTTTCTTCATTTGTTATCTATTTTATATATATATATATATATATATATATATATATGTGTGTGTGTGTGTGGGTGTGTGTGTATGTGCTTGTTTTCCTTTTCTGCCTACCAGACTCACCTGTCTCACGCTGGTGAACAAACAAGACAGCTAGTAGGGTAATTAGCGTATTTAGCCTCCTGCAGGGAACAGTGCATCTCTCAGTGAGTGGATCAGCGGCAGCATCTAATGAAATGGAGGCATTGGTTATAGGTTAGTGATTGTGTTTGTTAGGCCACTAGCGTTAGCCACGGTTGTCCAATTTTAGATGTAAAAAAACAATAAAAAAAAGATTAAGTGTGCAAAGGCCTTTGCCCTCAAAAAACAGTAATTGCACTTGCAAGTGGTCCTTAAAGCTGAGGTTTAACTAGAGACTTGGAGATTCTGCAGTAGTGTGTAACACAAAATGTGTACATATATTACCTTTTTTAAAATCAGCACTCTTCTGCATTGGAGCCACACAGATACACAAGTTCATATTTAAATTCTGTTAAACTGTTGGTTTTTCGAAGAAGCTTTGAATCTTAATTATTGGCTTTGAGCACTTTTGCTTCATGACAGTAATTTTTTGGGCCAAACAGAATTAATGGTTTCCTTCCAACCAAATGCTACAGCAGCTGAGCCCATTAATTAGGCCCCATCCACTCACTGGTTATTTCTGAGCTCATCAGTTAAATACAGCGCTTTATTGTTTGTTTAGAATAAAAGCTTTGGGGTACTGTGCCTTTTATGTAGCTTTACTACTTTCATTGACATTCTGTTTTAATACCTCATCTTATTTTTTTTCTATTCATAGACACACATTTTTGAACAAAACCTCTGGTCTTGAGTTGTTTCATCCCTGACTGTGCTCCTTTCTGTGTTTGCCAAACCCCGTCTCTGTATGCATCACAACACTGTACCGTATGCAGACCACAACACAGTCATGGGTCTTTACACTGTCAAAGCTAACTGATGGGTTTATGTCAAACAATGAGAGGAGCTCTGAATCAGCATCCCCTGCCTCATTTTACAATAGTTTCCTTCATCTGCATCTGCAGGAGATCCACATTCAATCTTGGTGAGCTCCCAAAGCTATAGCACAGCCAGGTCGGGGATTTTGAGCTGGATCCAGGCTCGCCTAATAAAATGCTATGAATTTCTGCACTGCTGTCATTGTCAGGCATTGTTGTCTGAGCCACATGAGTGTTGCATAATTCATGGGTAGCACTGGGGCCCATCACTGTAATAAGCCAATGTGACACGAATCTTCACCTCAGCTAGGAAAGAACAAACTAAAATGTGAGGAAAATCAACTCAGAGACAAGTACAGTGTGCTGTATAGGGCCAGGAGAGGCATATCCTTGTAAACTCCTTATAGATGAGACATGTCATGTTCAAGTCTATTTTCCTATGTTGTTTAGTACTGGAACCTCATCAGCATATTCAGACTTCAAGTATTTTTAGACGAGCTGGTTAAGTTGCTCTCGGAATTGCAACACTGGTGCGTCAGTCAATGTGTTGAAATTGGTCCACACTGAAATAGTTTAACAGCTGCTCAATGAACAGATCCAAGAAAGAAGCCAGCTACCTTATGGTGCCTATATATTGGCAGTTCAAGGCCGGATATTTGCTCCCCTTTAACATCTCTCCTATGCACAGTCAGAATGATGGTGCAAAGTCACACAGCCTCTGCTCTGCCAGCAGAGGTAGAGGTCACAGGTCAGTTCATAGCTCAGTTTTGGGGTCATGGTTTCAGTTCAAAAAAGGAATAAAAAGTCCTGAATTCACAGGCTTAATTAAACAAAAATATGTAAGGTGAAATATGTGATTGCATAAATATACACTATAAGTGACTGGCCTAATTCAACAGTGGTCCAGCCAATTGGTGCTAGTAGTCTCACAATTAGTTAATGGGGATCCCCTGAGTGCAGTGAATGTGTCTCAAGTAGTATAAAGACACCTGTGTCTGGAAGGTGCAGTCCCTGGTTGTTCAGTATTCCTGGCCACCATTACACCATGAAAAAAGAACACTCTGCAACTGAGACATGGTTATTGAAAAGTGTAAGTCAGGGGATGGATACAAAAACGATTCCAAGGCACTGAATATCCCCCGGAGCTCAGTTAAATCCATCTTGAAGAAAAGGAAGAAATATGGCACATGTGAATCTGCCTTGATCAGACTGAAGACAGGCCAAGACACCTATGACTACTCTGAAGGAGTTACAAAGTTCAGCAGCTGAGATGGGAGAGACTCTGCACAACGACTGTTGGTCAGGTTCTTCACCAGTCAAAGCTTTATGGGAGAGTGGCAAAGAGAAAGATGCTGTTGAAGAAAATGCACTAAATTTTGACAATAATTCTACAAAAGGCATGTGGGAGACTCCATGGTCAAGAGGAAGAAAGTTCTTTGGTCCAAAAACAAGCACAAAAAATGATGCTCGCTGGACATCAGACAAGACTCTGCGTTTGGCAAACACCAAACACTGCACATCTCTACAAACACACCTTCCCCACTATGAAGCTCTGTGGTGGCAGCATTGTACTGTTGGGATGCTTCTCAGCAGCCGGCTACAGAAGGCTTGTAAAAATAGAGGGGAGAATTAGGGCATCAAAATAAAGGTGAATCCTTCAGGACAATATTATTCAGTCTGCAAGAGAACTGTGGCCAGGGAGAAGATTTATTTTCCAGCAAGAAAATGACCCAAAGCATACAGGGAAAGCTACACGGAAATGGTTTAAAGACAACAAGGTAAATGCTCTGGAGTGGCTGAGTCAATGCCCAGACCTCAGTCCAATAGAGAATGTGTAACTGAACTAGAAAAGGGCTGTTCACACCAGATGCCAGTGGAACCTGACAGAGCTTGAGCAGTTTTGCAAAGAGGAACTGAGTAAAATTGCAGTATCCAGTGCAAGCCTGATTAAGACCTATCCACACAGACTCACAGTATACACACACAGCTGTGGTTGCAGCTAAAGATGCATTTACTAAATACTGACTGAAAGAATTAATATTTATGCAGTTACTTATTGTAGGCTTTTTTTAAACAGACAAGTATGTGAGGGGTGGCAAGAAGGTGGCACTCCTTTTGCTGCTGCACCTGTAGATAACTTCGGCATCTTCCTCTTCTTTGTTGGCTGTTTGAAAATGGTTTATAACAGTTGTGAGCGTTGCTGCTACCTAGATTGGTGGGTAATGCTGTCATCTGTGATTGCCATTTTTCTTCATTCAGACCATGGACTGTAGAAAGAATTCAGATGTATTTGTCATGTGACTATATGCACCCTAAACATCATACCATTTCACCTCTAATGTGCATTTGTGTGTCTACTGTATATGCCAGCTCCTTGTTCTTCTATGTGAAATCACACACTTGGACACCAATAATAAGTACACTATTACTTAGCAGAACAAGTAAGGACACATTTTAAAAAAGAAAATAAAATGCTAAACCTGAAAGTTTCTGGCCCAGCAGGGGCGTCATAATTAAAGGTCAGCATTCCCAGCTGATGACAAACATCTCACCACTAACAACACAAACAGAATACACACATGCTATTTCCTTTACACATTAAAATACAGCAGGCTAATGAGGGCACATTAGCTAAAGGTCACATTTTTTAAATGAACATGATGTAGACTCCACCAAGTAAATTTTTGAAGGGCTCTGAAAAAAGTGTAAAGTGGCATTTAGGATGATTTCTAAAATGAAATCTATAAAGAGAAGAGGAAAGTTTGTAGAGGAAAAACGTATTTTTCCCGAGGCTGTCTGCCGCATTTTTTAAATGTAATTTTAAATAATAACATGAAGCCTTATACTAGCCTTGATACTCCACCTTGTATCTATTTTCTTTAAGCCTACAGGGACAAGAGAGGCATGATCTGAAGGAGAATAATCAATGCTGCAGGACACTTTTGAACGAGCTGACTGGAACTTGTTTAAAGAATCCCTTAGTTTGCCTCGAGGAGGATTCCTCACCAGATACTCCCTTCAAAGCCAAATGCATCACTAATATTAAGACTATAAGAATGATGCCAAAACAAAACTGGAGTAAATTAACAGTGAGACACATTGATTCAAAGTAGTCATGATAAAGAAGTCAAATCTGGCAAGAGACATATGAGCTCAGAACGGCAGAATAACCTCAGGCATGGCATGTCAGTCAAGAGGAGATAGGTAAACAAATTTCAGATCAGAAGTCACTTTGTCATCATCTCCGCCACTTGCAGTAGAATATAATGAAGGACCAAGCAGACTCAGAGTGGCTACACTGGAGAACTGGGAGAGTTCCCTGTGGGCAAGGCTGGTCTTAGGGCCAGGAGGGCCAGTGTACAATGACAACCTTGTTTGCATGGTTACCAATCATTAAGATTATGCTGGAAAGTATAAGTGGTGTTGCTCATTTTAAAACAACTTTTTTACCCATCTGTCCTGTACTCGACTGTACAAAATGTTTGCTGCGTGACATACAGGGGCACTGCAAATTCAAGTGTCATGCATTATGAGTGTCAAACTTGCAATTATTAGTGGGGATGCTGAGCATCCACACTCTTAATATTTACATTTATTGTGCACGATTCCAACAATCTCACGCCAGAATTCAGGCCTTGTTCAACTATCTTGGAATTTAAGACAAGTGAAACATCAGTTTAAAGTCCTTTAGCAGGAAGACCAGCTGCACTACTACTACTATAATACTAAGTCAAATCTTCCTAGTACACAGCTAACAGTAAATATTCGATTCTTAATATTAGCTGAAATATTAGCTCTTACACTGAGATGAGGAGGCGGAGTTCTTTGGTCAGTTAGTGATAAGGTCCACTTGGTTCTGATCATAAAGTCGATAAAAACAACAAGAAAACAGGGACTCAATTTATGCCATTTATATAACACATTTACTCTGTTATGTTCATTTTGTTTACATGCCTCCGTGTCAGGTAGGTTAAGCAAATTCACCTGACACTGCTCAAAAATACCTTTATTTGGCTGGTGGCTGGTACTGCCCTGATGTAAACCAGCATTTCAGTTCATGAATGTGTGGTGTTATATGGCCTAATGCAAACAACAAGATCAGGACCCAGCATGCTTAGTGCAACTGTTGCAGTCACCGTGCAGCATAAGGCACAAAGCAAAAGATTTATGCAGAACTGCTTTGACAGACAAAACTCCGGATGGGCTACATTTGTAAACAACAGCCAGATTTTTCACTCCAACTTACCCACATTTTTGTTACTGCCAGCCCCAGTTTCCTGCATGAAGTTGGAGAGAGCCAATATGAGAGAACAGCCAGTGATACTCAGGAGAATTCACAGTTAGCGTGTTGGGGGGGCAGCTTCATCATGTTTTTTTTTTTATTTTTTGCAAGTTATCTCTCTACCTTTTTGTTGTTGCTATATGTCAAAATACATTGACATACTTTGGCATTGGCTAAAAAGTTTAATATTATCCTCATAGCATCACATATCCTCCATTTTCTCATTTTACTTTTTACACCATGACCTGCTTCCTGTGACTCCCTCCTGGGATAGTTTCCCACTGTTATTAGTTCATTTTCTAAACATCTCTGCTTTTAAGACCAGGTCAGACTACATAAATTTAGCCAGACGTTGATCTGACTGTTAAATTTTCTCTTATTTCAAAACTTCCTGCCCATTTATGAACATTGGGAATAAAAGCTGCTTTTGCAGGGTGGCAGAATTAATGATGCATCCCCAACCTTGATTTGACAAGACTAGGATGTCAGTTTTTTGATACTGACCAATAGGATAGCATCTGCTCCGGGGGACCTTCTGCTTACATACAGGGAACCTAGCACAGCTAACACACTTAACAGTATTTAGTAATGCTTTAGTAGGGCAACTTTCTCAACATGTTATCACATTTGTACAGCCTGTCCATATTGTCCTCTTGATACACTGGGACAATTTCCCAATTGCGTCTTCTGTGTTGTCTTTTTCTTTTCAGATCATAATACTGCTAGCATCCCACACAGCTCTTCTGCTGTAGCTATGATAGACACTCCTTGACCCACTTTCCCAATGACCTATGAACTCACTGCACAGTGAGACAGCTGATAACGTCATGATGACAGCATATGACGATTGGTTGGGATCACGCTGTGTCAGCCAAGACACGATTTTCTTTGCATGTTGGTGGATGTTTGTCCCTTGCTATACATTTGTCTCTCCTCTCTGTTCACCATCCTCTCTGCTCCTGCGTGAACTCCCCTCCACCATCTGCCTGCTAATCGGAGCGCGCAGGCTCTCTTCTCCTCACACCTGTTCCCCCCTCACAGAGCTTGGTTCCCAGAAGTAGCAGAGATACTGTCTACTCAGTCAGCAGCATCCAACAAAGCAACTTTGACAGAATAACAAGGTTATTCTCACGTCTAAACTCTGCAGAGGAATGATTCTTCAAGAGGAGTTTACCTCCTAACTGAATATGACACTATACATTTTTGTCTTGTCTTATTAGTGCAAGTGTTGTACCCTTAAATAGGAGAGGTAGTAGTGAGAAAGAATGTGACTCATACTGAGTCACATCAGTGTAGTTATTGTATCAAATGGACATGTTTAACAGCAATTACTGAGTCAGTGAAACAGTTTCAGGATTGTGGTGTATTTTGTGTAACTAAAATAATATAAAAGTTTTACTATAGACTGTCTGCTTCCTGGGGACCCTCAACAACCAGGATCTCAAGATCAGCTCATCAAAAAAGCCCAGAAGAGGATGTACTTCCTGTGGCAGCTGAAGAACTGCAACCTGCCAAAGATGATGATGGTTCACCTCTACTCTGCTATTTTTGGGTCCATCTTCATTTCATCCATCACAGTAAGGTACACTGTACGCTCAGGGGGGATAAAGGGGAGAGCGTTCTGGGACCCAGCTAAGTGGTGAGGCATGTGAAGGTCAGCAGAAATGACAAAATGGGTGAAAAAATCATGGAAAGAGGGCTAAAACAGTCAAAAATGGGATATAAGTGGTAAAATGGCTTCCAAAAAAGCAAAACTGGGTGGGAAATGGTGAAAAGTAGTTAACAAGTGGGAAAAATGGATAGAAATTGTCACTATAAAGGTTAAAATAGCCAGAAAAAATGGCCAAATAAATAAGGGTTCAAATGTGGCAAAAATTTGTGAAATAAATTGTGAAATGTGGTCAAAAAGTGGAAAAATTGGTAAAAAATGGCAAAATTGGTAACAAATTGGCATAAATGGGTTAAAAAGGCAAAAAAGTTGCAAAAAATAACCCGAGAGAGTAGTAGAAAGCTATTTAAAAAAGTGGCAGCTACAAAAAAGCCTTTTGACAAGACTAGGATGTCAGGTTTTTTTCACATGCAAACATCTCAGCATAGCGCCCTCTACTGCCAACAGAAAATGACACAAATGGGTCATTTATGTGTTCCTCTTACTGTGTTGAACCTATAAAGCTCAGATTTTAACCTGAAGTCCTCAATATCTGTCCAAACATGACATTTTTCATTGAATGATGTCTCTGCGGCCATGGTGACCAAGTTTGTGTGACTCTCCTATAAAACATCTGATTTCCTTGAATTTTATATGTATGATCCTAGTCTGCCCCTCTTCACGTGGAAAGGTTTATTTTATCGTTTTGATCTATCCCCCTACTGACAACAGGAAGTGGCACAATTGGGCCTTTTCTTTATTCCTGTCGCTGACTTGAACCAATGAAGCTCAGATTTTGATAGAAAGGCCTCAATAGTTATCCACCACTCTGTCTCATTAAAAGACGCCTTACTGCCGATGGCAGCCATTTTGATATCTCAACATGTGGCACAGGAAGTTGGCTTCATGCTAAAATGAAACATCTGATTTGCCTCAAATTTTACATGTATGATCAGCGTCTGACCCTCAACACCTTTAATCCTTCACTTTTAATCTTACATGAAAAATAATCGTGCCCTGAAAACTCATCAGCATCTTCCTCTGTCATACTTCTACCTATTGTTGGGGGGCAGTACTACCTCATATATGACATGCACTGTGCTCATTGTTTTACTTGATGACATTCCTGGGAGGTTCTACATCAGGGGTGTCAAACTTAAAGCCCACGAGCCACTTCCGGCCCGCCAGCAGGTGCCATAGGGCCATACCTCAGGTGCAAGATGTTAAGGGAAAAAGATGGACTTTTTTCAAAAAATATTAATTTTCAAAATTTACTAACTTAGGTGTCTGAAATATAAATTTTCATTCATATGTCATGATCTAATTACAATATAGAAATGAAAGATCATAATACGATGCAATACATTAGTAAATATGGTGCGTTGTACTCTCTTTAGAGCAGAGAGGAACATAAAAAAGACACACAGCAGAGTGCACAGCAGCGCACTGTTTCATCTCAGCTCCACAACCACGCTGTCCAAAGAGACACTGATACGTACTGCAAGATTTTTAAAACTGAAGGAGAATGATTTATTTTGTCTTTTTATGTATTTATTTATTTATTTGTCGGTTAAGATGAAGACCATAACCACCGTGCACAGCTGCACCTTGCTCTCTCATAGAGTCTGGTCCAGTCTGCACCTCAATTTTCCTGTTTCCTTCCTCGGCCCTTAATGAATGTCAGAGGTTTTTGCATTATAAAACCAAACATCTATCCCTGTGGGGGACTGAAGCTGCTCTTATAGCAAATACTTTCCCTGTGTAACTGTTCATCAGCCACAAACGCAGACATTGTATCTGTTCTGATGAGTGACACAGCTTAATCTCAACCCATAAATCAGATCTTCTGGAAACAGCCACAGCTTATCTCCCTGTTCCTCTTTCACAGCAGTATTCCCTTTCCCTAAGGTCTCCTGACCTCCTCACTCCTCCACCAGATGTCTTCAGACTTTGTATTCTTTCCCAAACACACCTACTCCCTGTTTTAATCACCCAATCAGTGTCAGACCTTCCCTGTGCTCTTGTTCACCTTTCTCAACTTCAAAAATCCAAAAATCATTGTCACTCCATACCGCATGCACAGGATTCCTTCCAGTGTTAAGCTGCAGTAAAGCACATCCATGCTACTCTGGCAATCCTGGACCTGCTTGCCAACCTGCCAGCCTATTTCCTGCAACCACTGTGCCTGCTGAAAGGCCTTTACCTGCCTATGATGAATCACATTAGAATGGATTGTCTCTCTTTGTCTGTGCTTGGTTCCTTCCCTCCCCCTTGCACAGCACATTTCAGCAAAGAAAAGACAACGGAGATATTCCCTGGTGATAACTTGCTTGTACACTGCAGTACATTAGTGCATATGTGAGCTATGCGTAGGTTCACAGTCATGATGTTCTGCTTTCTTCTTAAATCCCAGTGCTACATTTGCAGGTACTTTGTCTTAATTAGCTCAGCAGGATCACTTATATTCCCCTGAGAGAAGGAAACCCGTGTGGTAAAGCTTAGAAAACATGTTCAAATAAGCATGGCAGTATGTATAGAAGTGCACACACCAGCATGGATCATTATGCATGTGAAGTGCTGGGAGGTTATTATTTTCATCTTTTCAAGAGTGAATGACCAAAGGGAGACACTGTTAATCAAAAATGCAACTGTTTAATCTATTAAGACAGATATCAGAATTGACAGCATGTAATCTTTTAAGTTTGGTTTTGATTAAATGGAGTTAATGGCAGCATATTTAAAACATGTTTATATTGATTTTTCAATTTTGTTAATGAAAATCGTTTAAATAAAATGCATGTTTTGACTAAAAGTAATGACTAAAATCTGATCAGTATTATTGATTCAAACATTGACAAACACTTTAAGGCATTTTATCTAAAGACTAGGGCTTATTTTGAAATATCTGCCAAAATTAATGCATTTGTTGCTGCTCCAGCTCCTTCACTGCACACTGGTGCCCCACAGTAATGAGTAACATCTTTCCCAAACCTTCTCTCTCTCCCCTCCATAGTCAGAGCTACACATAATACAAGTGAATTTAAGTCAGAAAAATGTATGGATTAACAGACGTGTGTCCAGCTCTGGAAATAATGTGTCACATAAACAAGAAATTGTCTTCTCAAACTCAGGCAAGGAGGATGATTAAACTTAGCTATCAGGAGCCATCAGAGACACTCAATATGGCCGCACTATCTTGAGTGTGTGTCTGTGATGGACTTACATGAGAGAGACATGAGGGGTTAAGCAATGCACACTTAATCTAAGTAATCTATCACACCCCCAGAGCCAAATTGGCCCCTACGGTGTTCATCACTCGTCCCCTCTGACATAAAGCTCAGCCTGTATGGCTCATTAGCACCAGCACCAGTGCCGATCAAGACTAG
Source organism: Cheilinus undulatus (assembly GCF_018320785.1). Classification (NCBI taxonomy): domain Eukaryota; kingdom Metazoa; phylum Chordata; class Actinopteri; order Labriformes; family Labridae; genus Cheilinus; species Cheilinus undulatus. The sequence goes on along the minus strand of NC_054874.1, from coordinate 23,750,829 downwards.
CTTTCTTTGGCCTTTTAACAACTGAGCGATCGGCATCCTTAAGTCTCTGTGGGCTTCTGCCATGTGCCAGACATCCATCAATACTCATAAACTTTGCCATTAAAATTGTGGTTAACATCCAGAGAGTTGCTGAAGGAAAAGTGGCTCGGTTTTAGGGCCAGGGTCAAAATGTTCACCATGGGAAAAAAACGTGGAGCTGCCATAAAAACACATTACTGTGAGTGCAAACACAAGGTTCATGAAGTTGCCTCTATAGCCCTATTTACATGGAATTAATGTAAAAGTTCAGCAAAATTCCGGGGAAAATTCTCCACCATTTTCAGAGATCCTCTGATAATTCACTTTGAATCGTCATCTCTGTTCTATGGAGTGGTAATTTTCCCCTTAAACACTATTCACACCGAGGATGCATTTATTTAACCAGTTTAAGTGATTATCATCCAGTGTTATTCATAAGAAGTAACTCTTTTAGGTAAGAGTACAAAATAAAAGTTGGAAGCCTAACTTCGGCTTTTCTCGTTCACAGATTGGATTTTTCTGCTGTTGGGCCAAAACCTCATCTTGAAAATCACCACTTATTTAGAGAATGAAATGGTGATATCCAGCATCTTTTTGGCACTTGTTATTTGTTTAAAATGTGTAAAACCCACGGACAGATTTAAAGGGGGCCGATTGCACTAATTTTTGAAAAAATGAAATCATGAAAAATTGGGGTATGTGTCTCTGGAATACATTTTGTAGGTGTCTTTATGTATCACAAAGTTTATTTAAAGTAATACCCCAAAAACCCTGAAGGCTTTTGACTAGTTGAACTCAGGGCAAAATTCCAGGTCGGCCTACAAAAATACATCCCTGCCGTAGTCAATAGGAGAAATTCATTGCAATACACCCATTTTATTGCTTCAGTTCTTTCAAGAATAACAGTGAAACATTTCCCACTCTATCAGTGTGTACATAACCAGGACCCTGAAAATGAAGCAGCATATTCAATTCAAGCAAAATCACACCTGTGATTTTCCCTGAAGGTCCAGTTTGACACAGAAAGAAAAGAAAAGAGGTTTCCTGTCACTCATTTACAGCAGGGTTCAGTTTGCAGACAGGTGATTAGCAGGAACTGGAGTAAACTTAATGATGACATCTTGTGTGCAGCAGGTGATATGTGTTCTCAAAGTGTCAACAGCCGCTGAGTACACATAATAAATCACTGGCTGTGTCCTAATTTCTCAGCGAGTAAGTGACCCATAAGGCCTGTCCCATTTTTATGCTGAGAAGCACAGCTTTATTTTTACTTAAAGAATGCTGTGGCGAGTATCTTAATAACCTGCTGTGTCATCTGTCAACACATCACCATGTGACTTAAAGCACAGATTTATATTTGGGTAGCTGACAGGACATGGCCTTTTTTGCTCCAAGTGTCAAACATAAACAAACATAAATTAACAAGTGTTTTAAAACAGAACATGCTGCTTACTTTGGCATTACTATACCGAAATCAAGAGTTAAATCAGTCTGTTACTCCCAGCTGCTCTTTTTATCAATGTGTGGCACCTTTATGCATGATGAAGATGTGAGTTTTGTGGTTGTTTTCTCCTTCATTCAGGGAGGAAACTTCAAAACCTTTAATGAAACGCACTGTCTGTTGATATAAAACATTTAACATGGAGGGGCTCTAGTTGGAAGGTTACAACTCTCCTATTATCCAAAATCCAGCAACTTAAAAATTTAAAGTAACACAAGTATCGAGATAAATGTTTGATTCGTAACGTTCATGTGGTGATGCAGATAAATGTTATGATGATTACAATCACGTCCTCTTCTTCCACATTACCCTCACTAAAGTTATTGGTCTTTTTACTCACCTTTACTTCTTTGTTATAGCGTGACCCCATAATCCCTCCCTTTTCAAACACTTATTCTGAAACTGCTGAAATACTGGGTCTTGCACTCAGTTTTCATCTTGTCCCACTGTGCAGCTTCCTGTCCACACTGCAAACTCAGGGGGAAGTCATTCTTTGGGTTTCCACAGCAGAGGCCATGATCCATCTTCTGCATGTGACAGAAGCACCAGTCTGCTCTACTCAATACATGCCAAGTCTCTTCTCTGCAGAGCCACTGCTAGCAAATCCAAATCCACACAGAGCATATTGACCCAAAAAGGAATGAGAACACACAGACCATCTGGTCAAAATAGAACACAACACACAGACACTGATTGGAAATCTCATCACCGTATCAATTACAACAAAACTGGCGGCACAAGCCACAAGTCATCAGTCAGTCAGAGGGTCACGGAGGTTATATGACATCATAGATGAAGTTAACACGTGATTTTGTTTGACACCACACATCCTTTATAAAGACAACAACACCATAAACCTGCATGGTTGTCATCACATGTTCTAGGAATTGTCATGATCCATCTGATCTCTTATCTCCTGCTGCTCTGGACTGTGCCCCTCTTCAGGGTCTGATCCAGTGGGTGACAATGCTCACAGTTTGGCAGCTCAACACCGCCTTGTGGACGGACACAGACTATGTGAAAATTACAAGCTTATTTAAAGAAGTACTCGTGTGTACTAAAAGCAAAACTTTTATAATCAGCCTTTGAAAATCCTCTGAGAATAATGACTCAACAAAAGCAGGATTTTCTAATATGATGTGGATGAATCACTTCTGATTAAAAGGATGTCAAGCAAAATATTACAACACTGAGGTCAGTGTGTGATGAAAAGAGTTCAGGTGTGACTTTGTGTGAAATTAAAAGTGTTTCTCTTCCTTTATTGTAAGTTTTATAATTCTGGCAGTGAGAACAATGTTTGATTAGTAGAAACTACCCAGAATTCACCAGCTCCTTTATCCACTCGCTGCCTGCATCTCCTCTGAATCACAAAAACTGATGTGCTGTCAAATCAGACTCCAAAAAGAGATAACCATTGACTCATTTGCATCTTTTCCAAGCAGCACCTGCAATGTACCTTTTCTCTTCTGCATATCTCTTCTTGATGTCAACTAAAAAGCTGCTTTCACTTGGGAATTCCCACAAATATCATAAATCTATTGGAATAAAATTTACGGGTTGAAGCACAGGATAATTTGGCTGAAGATGAATTTCTGCTCGAAGAGCTGGCCAAGTGTGAGGTGATAAATCTCCTGATCTCCAGCCTGATGAATAAGTGGTCTGGGTCAGAGCTGGAATTTTATTCTGGCTGCTTAAAAACTATTACTTTTAATACCGTTCTACTCTATTAACTTGCTTTGGACTGACTGAAACAATTTGAATCAATTAATAAATTTTTTTATGAGGATAAAAGTTGAATTTATTCATCTAAGAGTTGTTAAAGCTCAAGTGTGGAACTCCAGCTTTGTGTGGAGTTTGGCACTTCCTGTGGACAAAGCAGTACCTTTTAAACTCTTCATGCTTAGACTACATGATTTTAAGCTCAACTTTGGGCCAGATTTACCCGTTCTGACAATCAGGGGGCGTGTCTCTAGTGGAGGCTCATTGTCTCGTGGTAGCTAGCTAGTGCCAATTTCCTTCCTCTATTCTTTGTTGTTATTTAATCCACATTTTTAAAGTCAAACTGGTACTAAATGAAGAGCTGTTTGGGAGCTAAACAACAGGCTCTACTGAGCTGATCTAGATCTCTTAAAAGAGATGGATTTCCCATCACACTGAGCGAGGCTGGTGAGAAACTACAGCTTAGAAAGCACGGGTAAGTTCAGAGTTCAATGAGCGAAACCATTGGAACAATAAAGAACAATAACAATATTTTACCCCTTTAAGACAATAAAACCTGTGTTAAAGGGGTAAAATATGTGACCTATAAATATTTGTATCAATGAAGGATGTGTGAGTTGTTGGGGAGATTTGATGTATTTTGTTTAAAAAAATTGATACCAGTTGATGAAAACCAGTAACCTGGCACGCCAGATGGATGTGTTTCACACATCCATCTGAAAAACTACTCATACACAGCATCTGGGAAAGGTAAAATCCTTGGAAAAAACTTCACACCTTGTTCACTTATTATTTGAAGTTGATTGTCTTAACAGTGAACACGATTCTGCACTTCCTCATTACCCATAAAAGAAGAAAACCAAACTACTGCAGCTGCAGCTAAATATTGGGATATAAGATAATGTGGTGAATAGATGACGTGTCACGGGTTATGAAACTAAACATCCAATTTGTTTGGATCAATTTGTGTTTTTTCTCTCTGATGACCAAGAGTCCATTTCCTCAGGGTATCATCATTTAATTTATGTGGGCCTCTCTCTCTTACAGACAGCTGTTTCTTCCTCTGCAGTCGCCTTCAATCAGCCCCTTTCTTTGACTGATTGTTTCCTGTTGTCTTCCAGATTGCTGAACTTCACTACAGTGACAGTTTAAAGCTGTAGCTCCTCTGGTGCTTGGGATCACTGACCACACAACAGAGCTTTGGGGTTTGAAAAGTTTGGTGTCAGGGGATAAGACAGCACAAACATCAGGATGGAAAACAAAGTAGGTCTCCTCTGCCTGGGCTCAGCTGGTTGTTGGCAGGTTGGAGGTTTTTGAGAACTCTACAACCATATCAGAGTGGTGGTTGTGTATTGTGTGACCATTAGCACTCCTTCTATCTAAGCCTTATTTGTGAACATACATGATGATGTAATATAAAGCAGACACATAACAGAAGAATCTCTACTGTCTTAATATGCGACTGTTAAGATACATTAAACTGTGTTCAGGCTCTGTGACAGAGAGGTCAAGGCTGGGGGAAACACTTCCCACGTCACCCTTCCCTTCCTGTCCAGACCGCTGGCTGTTTGCCCAATACAGAAAAAGCTCTAATTTATTATTCTGCTGTCTTAACTACAATGAATTTGTATAAAAGGACAGAATATTTTTAGGGCAGATGAGAAGGGACATAGAAGAAAATAACTATATCAGCCAACTATGTTGGACTTAATGTTTTTGTTGAATAGTATCCTAGTTCAGCCCAGGTTTCTACCATCCTGTGTGAAAATACAAATGTAACCTAGTTTCTAATTTAGGACAGAGACTTGCATCATCTGCACCAACTAAATAAAAACTGAAATATCACATTGACATAAGTATTCAGACCCTTTGCAGCAACACTTGAAATTTAGCTCAGGTATCTCCCATTTCTCATGATCATTGCTGAGCTGTTTCCACACCTTGATTGGAGTCCACCTGTGGTAAATTCAATTAATTGGACATGATTTGGAAAGGCACACACCTCTCTATAAAATGCCTCACAGGTGACAATGCATATCAGAGCAAAAACCAAGCCATGAGGTCAAAGGGGACTGCTTGCAGAGCTTAGAGACAGGATTGTTGATCTGGGGAAGGCTCCAAAAAATCCTGTTGCACTGAAGATTCCCAAGAGCACAGTGGCCTCCATAATTTTCTAATGGAAGAGCTTTGGAACAACCAGAATTCTTCAAAAAGCTGGTCACCCAGCCAAACTGAGCAACTGGGGAGAAGGGCCTTAGTAAGAGAGGTGACCATGAACCTGATGGTCACTCTGACTGAGTTCCAGAGATCTTGTGTGGCGATCGGACAAAGCTCCTGAAGGACAACCATCACTGCAGCCCTCTACCAATCTGAGCTTTATGGCTCGACAGAAGCCTCCCCTCAGTGCAAAACACATGTAGTTTGTAAAAAAGCACCTGAAGGTCTCTTAGACTGTGAGAAACAAGATTCTCTGGTATGACAAAACCAATATTGAACTGTTTGGTCTCAATTCCAAACATTATCTCTGGAGGAAACCAGGCACCGCTAATCACCTGCCCAATACCAACCCAGTAATAAAGCATGGTGGTGGCAACATCGTGCTGTGGGGGTGTTTTTCAGCAGCAGGGACTGGGAGCCTGGTCAGTGTTGAGGAAAAGCTCAATGGAGCAAAGCAGAGATATCCTCAATGAAAACCTGGTCTACAGCCCTCAGGACCTCAGACTGGGCTGGAAGTTCACCTTCCAACATGACAATGGCTCTAAGCACACAGCCAAGACAACATAGAAGAGGCTTGGGACAACTCTGTGGATTTCATAGAGTTGCCCAGTTACAGTCCTGATTTGAACCCTATCAAACATCTCTAAGGAGGCCTGAAAAGGCTGTCCACTAATGGTCCATCCAACCTGAGCCAAAGAGGATTTGAGAAGAAGAATGTCAGATAATCCCCCAATTCAGGTGTGCAAATCTTGAACGTCATATTCAAAAATAATTAAGGCTGTAAGTGCTGCAAAAGTGCTTCAAGTATTGAGTCTGAGTATTTATGTCCATGTGATTTTTCCATTTTTTCCTTTTAATAAATTTGCAAAAATGTCCTCTAGCCTGCCAGTATTATCTGAGATCTGGGTCCAGATTTATATCATTGGCAGATACCAGGCTGTGCAGATAGGTAGCATAAGTAAAAACTCTACTCTGATTCTCTGCCACAGCCACAGCCCACAGTTATGCATGCTCAGTCCTCTCCTGCCCTTTCACCCCCAAAATCTTCAACATTTTTGCAGATGACACAACTGTCTGCTTTGATGCTGTGTTATGTCTACATTTACACATTCAGCAGGATCCTCACTTATTGCATGTCTTTCTCTTGATAGGATGATATATATGTGCATCCATGACCAAGATCCATGTAGGACTTCTTCAGCCAGCAATGTAAATGAGCCCAGTGGAATAATTAAGGATCTCCCTACCCCCGCCTTAAACTGTAATGCCTGCTGCCATCCTGCACAGTGACGGCTCCATCACTTTGCCACGTTACCTTTTTACTACTAATACTCACTAGTTATTCCTGTTTTACCATCACATGATACAAATCTACCAAAGTGTTGCCCTGGAATTTTGTCTCCTCATATCTGGACCTTCTTCAAAACTTCCTGATACCTCCTAATGGTCCACTTGCCTGCTCTTTTGAGGCATTAAAATGCACCAATCTGTCAATGCCCATTTGCAGTAGAACTTGCTTGGCTCTTGTTACATTCATTATTGTATAGATTAGGCATTAGATAGTTAAAAGTCAAAGTTTTAATACTTCATTTCTTCTTCAACATGATTTCGGTAATGAGACACTTTTATCTAGTCTGTCTATGAAGTGCAAGTTTAAGTTTGTCACCTCTATACATCCCGTCACTGGTGTTTTTTTAATGTTTATTCATGGACTCAATCCAAGAACCATGTCGAGTACTACCTCAGGTCTGCACAATTCAAACACCTCACGTCATCTTGTGTTACAGTTGCTGATTCTGTCCTACCACTTTAAACTCTACCACTTGAAGGCCCACGGCAAAGACAAGCATGGGGACCTTTTATTTACACCCTCAGTGTTTACACCCACTCTTCCCACTTGTTGAAACTGGGGCAACATAGTTCCCATCCATGGGTTTGCCATTTTATTCAAACTGTTATCTCTCCAGGATTGAGAAAATGCATTCTTTATAGTCACACCTGTCGATCCTACAGTGCGTGTGTTCAGACTGATTTCACTTGTCTTCTCAGACATTAGCTGGTTTAGATGCACATCTGCAATTATTGCATGTTTCATTTATGACAAGTTTGAGACACTAAAAACAATAGAAAGTTACATGAAAGGTTAAATGTACGTTATTTCTGTCTATTATTTTTGATCGTCAAGAAAATGCTCCATCATGGATAGCTGAAATTTTCTTGTCATAAATGCAAACCCATATTTTACCCAATTTTACCCTCTACCTTTACAAGCCTTCCAGGGCTGGCTGCTGAGAAGCATCCCCACAGCATAATGCTGCCACCACCATGCTTCACAGTGGGGATAGTGTGTTTGTGGTGATGTGCAATGTTTGGTGTCTCCAAAGAAATGTTGTCCAGCTCTGGAAAAACACCAAACCACACCTGTAGCTACCGCCTTGTTCTCCTCAAATGATGCTGATTGGTCTGGTAAGTTTTCAGGCTGCATGTAAAAGTTTCATGTTGGAGCTTTCCAAGACAGATCTGTCCATTGCTTTGGGTCATATTCTCAAGAATACAACAGCTTTCCTATATAGTACCACAAATCAATTGTAAATCAGTAAACTATTCATATAAGACCATATTCATCACTAAGCTGACAGATAGATAATTTATAAATTCAGGATTCCCGTTTTACTGGTTGTTTGATAAAATGAATTACCACATTACTGTGCAAACACAAAGTAGCTGTTATGGTGAAGTGCAAAAACACAAAGAGTTGCAGATTGCAGAAAAAAGTGTGTGCTGCCCAGGAACACTCTAGGCTCAGTTAAATTATGGGACAAGCTCAAATTAAAAAAATATACAGCTATCAATTTAAAGTGGGCAAAGGCAATAACTGCCTTTATTTTCCTTGTTCTATATTTCTGTTGTTGTAGTTCCTCAGTATCAAAACAACACAAATTTCCCTCAGGGATCAATAAAGTATCTCTATGTCTGATAAGATAATAAACTTCAAACTGTTTTTGTTTGATCCTCAACAGTGCATCTTCCTGTCTCATGGAGGCCGAGCTCTGATGTGATTCTCTATCCTCAATAAGCGGCACACAGCAGTAAAAGTACTGAGATGATTTGAAAAATCAATTTATTGTAAAGACTTAAATAGGTTTTAAGCTAAATAAAAATAGCTTTATCTTGTGTAAATGAACTCATGCTGTTCAAAATAATATTTCAAGAATAAAAGCATAAATCTGATGTACAGCTATGACATTACATTATCAAATCATAGTATGTCCATGGCATGATCACTCTGAATAAAGCTACAACTCAAATTAAACTGCGACTTATATGACTAGTGGGCCTGAAACTGAGTTAATCATCTGCCCTTTGTCTCTGTGCATCCTATAGAGGATAAGAAAGAAGAACAGAAATGTTGAATCAAGTCAAACTCATATAGGTGTGATCAAAATCCATAAGCAACAACATTAGACTGAGGTTGTGAGAATATGACTTAAAAAGTCTACTAGGAAGACATGCTGAAGGAGCGTAATGTGATAGATGGCTATAAGAAACTGACCAATAACTAGCATTGCTAGCTATGATAAAGGAAACTGCATAACCAACTAAAATTATGGCCCATTTTTACTCATGTAAGCGGGCACATCAGACAACAAAACAAAGTTACTGAGAGTATACTTGCCATTGTTTGCTCTTCATTGGTCTGCTTCAGTCATGGCTTGGTGAAATGGCATACTATGTTTGGCCAGATTGGCATTCAGTCTACCTTGTCCAATAGTTTCTAAAAATTAAATCCCTTTGTAAAAGTGAGTCAATTTCTGTGAAAGTGCAGATGCCATAACACCTACAACACAGATTCATGTGACGCAACTGTGTCATACAACAGAAGGCTGTTACAACCTAGCAGACCAAATTTCAGTAATTGATAAAATAAAGTTTCAGAATCATGAAAAATTTAGTAGTAGTAGTAACCCATGTTCATCCTTTCAAGCCCTAAGCTATTTTTAACCATTTTGTCTCAGTGGGACTTACTGTCTTAAAAAGATTGTAACTGCAGTAACATAGACACATCACAGGCTCTCTGTGTCTCTTTCTCTCCATTATGAGCTATTCAGGCCAGTACCATCATGATCTGTGCAGTTATTTGCGTAGCTTGACAATGGAACAACCTGCCATTGGTTGCCTAAGCTTGTTGCAAAGTTTTGTAGGTTACAAAAGGATAGCTAGCATTAGCTGCTAGAGGCAGAAACAATCCAAAAATTGATGAAAAAAAATGTCAGACTTACTTCTGTGGAATTAATCTTTAAATTCCCTGGAAAGTCACCTGTGTTCCAGGCTCTCGAGAAAAGCTTCCATAAGTGCTATGAAGGCAGGGATTGCATCATTTAAACAGCCAAATGGCCTGCTTCAAATGGAAAAAGGAAGTGGCTGCGATTTGAGGTTCAAAAGTTATATGTCTTTGAATAATTTACATGACAACGATAACTTCTGAAAAATAGCTTTTAATGTCTGACTGTTCTGTTATATAATGCTGTTTTTTAACTTGTATGAATCTTTTTATGTTGTTTGAATTTTTTAACTAATGTAAAGTGTCATTGAGTATCTTTAAAAAGCACAAAACATATTACATATGTTTGTATAAACATTGCACAGAAAGTAAGGAAATTGCAAGATTATTTATTTGTTGTAACAATGCTTACTGCAAATAAATGTTATACCACTGGAAAGCCTGTTTATTTCCCTTTTAAATGGTTCCACATTTCTAAGGAACATACATTTAAGGGATGAGAAGCAGAGCTCATAAAAAAAATTTAGCAAAATCTTTTCTGCCAATCCCACACAAACTTATTTTATTGTTGCTATTGACCCTTGTTTTGAGCATCTGGCACCCCCAGGTACTAACAATTAGTTGCCTGATTGATAATCTCAATACAGAGAGATATCAAGATGAGATTCTGCAACCAGTGGCAATCCCATATCGCCTTAGTCTGGGACCAAACTCTATCTTCTAAAATGACAATGCTCGCCACCACATGGGGATGTCTGTCAGAGACCACCTCCAAAATTTGGGAGTGGAGAGGATGGAGTAGTCTGCCAGCTGTCCTGACCTTAACTCCATTGAACACTTGTGGGATCAGCTTGGGGTTGCTGTTTGTGCCAGAGTGACCAACACAACCACATTGGCTGACTTGCTACAACTGCTGGTTGAAGAATGGGACAGCAGTATGTGACCAGGCTGGTGACCAGCTTGAGGAGGAGGTGCCAGGCTGTTGTGGATGTGTATGGTCCCTCCACACACTGCTGAAGCTCCTGATTGTTAAATGAATAAATTGTTGAATTACCAAAATAACTTGTTTCTTCAGACTTCAATCATCCAGTCCACCAAACAACACCTAACAGGAGTCAATGGCAGAATAAGCTGTTTGGCATTGGCAGAGAAGATTTGGCAAATTTTTCGTGTGTGTAACCCACACACTCAGCTCTGCTGCTCATCCCACAAATGCATGATCCTTGCAAATGTGGGACCATATCAAATGGAAACAAGCAGGATTTCAACAGTATAAGATGTGTTGGCAATAAGCACTGTGAAATCAAAGAAATTATCTACTAAACACTAATTTCCTTACTGTGTATGTTAATTTATTAATAAACACTGTATATTCAAGCTTCACATATGTCCACACACATAAGTTGCTCAGCAGCCCATGTCAGGCTTGATGGCACTTCTTTTATCTGGGTCTTTTTTAAACCCGGTAATATGCCAATTGGGGGGGGGGGGGCTTTTTTTGATATCCACAGCATCCCTATGCTGTGCTTACTGGCTACATCTACCCCTTTCTCCACCATAAAGGTGTGGACATTGTTTTTATTCCACAACACATTATTTTCCCATGCACCTGGTGATATGCAAAGACATCCAGAGCACTATCAGGGTTGTGTCAATCCGCCTTCCTGCTTAATTTCACTTCGGTCTATATGTTAATGTAGGGATGTCAGACCGCATCTCACATAGTTGATTTGTGGGTCTCACACTGAGAATCCAGAGAATAGAAGGCTTGCCTTTTCTAACCAAAACCACACCTCTCAGCCAAAACGTATAGGAAAATGGTAAATGGACACAAAACATTTACATCATTTTAGCAGATATGTGCATTCACATAGATGAAATATGCATGCAAGATAAACACAGTAAGGTCACACTTTGTGCTTTCCAAAATAAAAGGCTATTTTGGATCTTTGTGGAGTTGTTTAGATCAGGCGAGCTGGCTGACCATTGAACCACAATAATAATACAGTCCACAAACTACTTACTGGTAGTTTTGGCACTAAGGGCAGGTGTTAAGTCCTGCTAGAAAAGGAAAGCAGTTTCTTGGTAAGCTTCTCAGTAGATGGAAGTAAGATGCTGTCTAAATTATTCTGGTAGATGACTGCTTTGACTCAGGATGTTGAAACTAGAATCCTCATTGGCTGTTAAAACTTTACAATGGAGTTCAAGTAATCTGGATTCTGTGCCTCTTAGCCCTTAATTTCCAAATAAAATGCAAAATTGTACCTCGAAATAAGGACTTCTGGCCTCAATGAATAAAGGTGCCTACTCATCAAGGTTGAGTGGTGTCATCTGCTGGTGTTGGTCTGTTTTATCAAGTTGTGAGTCAACACAACCATCCACCAGGAGATTTAAGAGCACTTCATGCATGTGTGTTTGTGTGATGTGTTGTTCCAACTTCAGATAAGCTGTGTAGTGAATATTTAATACAGCAGGGTGGTGTAACACATGAACTCTAGTGCCCATTTATTACAGTGAGGGCACTCGTCACCCAACACAACAGAGTGACTCACTGACTTGTTGGAATAAAAGTGGACGGGCATCTATTGTAAAGCATTGTAAAAATGTGCAGGACTTAGAATACTTATAGAATTTCTCATAAAGCTGCACATTTGAGTGTTATTTAAAATAGCCCTTTTGCAGAAAAGCATCCACTTGCTCTGGTTTAAAAGCCTTCAAAGATACACATCTGTTTGCATGCAGAGCCACAAGCACAGAGGCTGGTAATCTTACATCTGCAGGTTTCTGAATGTTCTGACAATTCCAGTCATACACTGGTTGTTTGAGATAAAGAGGAGTGATAAAGTAGAATGGCCTGGAGACTGTGAGCGCAGTCCTTCCCCCACTTTGACATGACACTCCCTGATTTACACTAATGACAAACTGAATCCTCTTCTCCAGATGCACAGCTTCCTGGGATTGACACGAGTTTGGGCCTTGCTTGTCTCCAACCTTTATCTTGTTAGAGACAATTGAAAAAAGCAATTACCTGCAGATGCCCCATTGTGTCTGACAAACAAGGCAATGTAGCAGAGGACAACAAGCGAATGCTCTCTTTGTCATCCTCTCTAAGACGGGCCTGTTTTTTAAGCACTGCACTCATTCTGAAGCATTTATAACAACATCTCCTTCAACTATTGTGACTGCAAATAGCCTTGCCCACACTGCTGACCCTGCACAACAACCGTCTTCAACCCTCTGCCTTCCCTCTTCTTTAAAGAGGCCTGAATGAAACGTTCCTTCAGCATCCTTCACCAGAAAATGTGTTGACTCCTTCCAGTGGGTCTGTTGCTCTCATTAAGCTTTGAGAAGAGGATTTGGGAGGATGAGGATCATGGTAGCTTTGCTTCGCTCCTCCTGAACTTGACTTTAGGTATTTCTGCGGTCCAGGATGGATAAAGGCTGATGGCCGGGCAGACTGAGGAAACCTGAAAACCAACAGAGGATAAATAATGCAAATTTTCTCTTTAGAAAATGCAATTAGCTAAGCTTTGATATAAGTAGAGCATGTTTTAAAGTAAACCCTGACCTAAACCCCATAGGGAATCTCTGGGGAAATAGGGAGAGGAAGATGAAAGATACTAGACTCAACAATAGAGACGAGCTATATGATATCAAACCAACCTGGGCTTTTTATCACTCCTGCAGTGTCACAGACAAATGCTGACTGGCTTCATGCCATGCCGCATAGATGCAGTAGTTTGTGAAAAAGGAGCTCCAAACAATTACAAAGTGCATAAATGAGCATAAATTTCCAGAAGATCAACATAACTGTGTTATAAATCATGTTTTGAACTGATGTTTTGTGAAATTCAATCATTTGAGATAGTGGATTTTTGATTTTCATGAGCTTTACACTGTAATCATCAATATTAAACAAAAAACATCTTGAAAATATTTCACTTAGTGAATATACTTCTACAAAAATTGAACTTTTTCATGATATTCTAATTTTTTTGAGATGCACATCTATCTATCTATCTATCTATCTATCTATCTATCTATCTATGAGATCTTATCCCATGATGACAACTAAATTACCAGCTACAAACTAAATTAACTTCTCAACAAGTTAACTGGTATTACTATGCCCCCCCTAAAAAAGATAAGTCAAAATACTAAAAAAACGAAGAAATAAGGTTTTACCTGTCATCATGGAAACATGGAGTAAAATAAACCATGTCCTCTTATGGATTCTGTAGATTAAGGGACATGCATTTATTAGCATGAGTCCACGCCAATGTCATCAAATATTTTGTTTTATCTGAAAAACTGTCCAAAAGCCAAAGAAGTAATGATTCATGCTTTATAAGCAAAACTTTGCAAATTATAGATTTTAAGAAGCTGCAGTACATAGGCCTATTAAACTTGAATTTCATTGTTTGCATATGGATTATTTGGTGCACTGTGGACACAAGGATAAAATTAATTGCTAAAAAGTCTACAGACCTTAGACACTGCAAGACATTTGCTTTTTTTTTTTAACACAAGTGATTTTGATGCTTTGTTGTGGAATATTGGACTTGATCTTAAATCAATACTAATGTTGCATTATGACCCCCAGGGCCAAACAAGAGTGGTGAGATTGATTCTCTACAGGAATTCTTAATGAGTGTAACTGTTGCCATGGCATTAGCATCAAAAGAATGGATTAACTGCATGCTGCAAAAAGAATCACTTTTTAAAAACATTTTCCACGTCAAAAGTTAACAGCAAGCTTTACAGTGTATTTAATCTACAGTTCACATGTAAAGGACCAAATAGTTAGAGGTGAAAACTAACCAAAACCTCCTCACAGAAGCTTTAATGTCAGTATTCACTGTTTAAATGGGAAAAAAAAATCACTTAATTAGGCAACAAAGTCTCAGTGATATTTTTGTAATCCTGCCATAGGCACCCATTCAACTTTATGCTGGAGGCTGCTCAAAACCAAACATGACTTGCTGCTAGTTTGACTAAGTAATGAAACACATTTCAGCACCTTATAAACAGCAGTGACTGACATGACTTCACTCACACATGCACATTCAGAAAATAATAATCATTGCCACCAAACCAATGCAAACGTCTCACATGAACAAAAACTAATTACTGAGTCTGTAGAGTGGCTATATTCTAGGCTGGAGGATATAATCCCGGCCTTTAACAGTTCATAGACATTGAACTGAAAAATCAGTAACTGCTCCACTTGTCCAGTAATCACAACCTGATATAGTCCCATTAATAATCACCACAAAGCGTTTAATGACAACGATATACAAACCAGATTTAACTCTGCTAAGCAATTATTTATAGCCACCAAATTTAGAGTAGAGAAGAAAGGCTCACATGAACATACGGAAATCCTAGACAAAATCCACCTAGGCCTATAAAACATAGTACTACAAAACAGCTGTTAAAACAGCAACTTCATAGTAAAGGCCCAGCTCCAACAAGTTATAATTGGCTAGTGTCACTGTGCAATATCAAGGAACAAGCAGTCAAACTCTGAGGATCCACCATCAACATAGAGGCCCACATACTGTAGCTTATATGTGAGAAAAAGTCAGTTTCATTGCCACTGGTGGACTCAGAGAGGGGAAACGATGTGAAATGTTCCTCTTGGTTCACAAGTGATGAGTCAGGACCAAATAGTTAGCCAGGCATGTGCCTAGGGAAAAACTGGCAAAAAGTCTATGATGTTCTTTTATTTTGAGGGAAATACAACCTTTCTTTGTTCCATTAAATCCTTTGAACCATCTCATGTCCAAACTGCTCTACTTTTCATTCAAAAAGGCTATTTATAACATTTGGTTATAACTGAACACAAAAAAGACCCCTGGGGCTCGGGACCCTGTCTGCTCTGATGATGTCAAAAAAAAAATTAACATTTTTTTAACCATGATTAGAAACATAATGTACACTGGAGTATTAAGGCCCAAGTATAGGATAAAAAGGACGGTAATTTTTAGGCAAAAAAGTCATAATTTTGCTGGGAAAAACGAACACATTTTTGAGATTATAAAGTATTTTTACAGGAAAACAAACACTCAATTCCATAGTTTAAAAAGTTGTAAATATACAAGAAAAAACTTGAGTAAAAAAAGTCTTAAATTTTTACATTAGAAACTTAAAAATGTCAAGTTTTTAAAAATCACAAATTAACAACAGTGTAAAGTCAAATATGTCGAAAAAAAATAGAAAAGGTGTTTTGATTATGGAGTATCATCTCAATAAATTCTTAGTTTTTGGTTCACATACATTTATGACTTTACAGTTAAACATTTCTTGTTTTTTCTTGTAAATTAAATTTTTAAATTGGATAATTTTAAGTTTACTATGTTTTTTTTAGCATAACCTATTCATAGATATTTGTCAAAAACATGTCTACGTAGGCTTATTAGCTGAGATTTTGTCAATGACATCCATTAACACTGATGCGTACTTGTTCCAGGTGGTTCCTGGAGGAGCTTGGCTTTCCTTAGATACGAGTGGGGGGGCCCTAGGGAAAAAGGGATGGGAACCACAGCCCTAAGTACCCTGCTAGTGTAGTGTAATGTGTTGAACCAAATGTGGTAAAATCCTCTTGGTTTTCATCTTTTCAAACGTTACTTGATGAAGTGCCATTCCCTGCCTTGGCTCCATCAAATATATTCAGTAGAAGACATTCTCCTGCCTTAAAAAAGGAATCTAACTATTCCACTGTAAAGGCTTGATCACTTTTTTGATGCCCCACAGCATACTGCAGGTGCCCTTTTATTATTTCTGCCCCTGCCCCTCAAACATCCTGAGTCTGCCACTAACCATCGCTGTCACTCCTTGATGAGGAAAGTGTTGCTTTATGAATGGTCCGCGATTAAATTCAAGTTACTAATTTAGTAAAGCAACATGGGTATGTTTTTAGGTGCCACAGACTGAAAGGTTAAAATGGTGGGGGAGAGTTTGTTAGTGCAGTGACATGCTGGTACTCATGAGTGCTCTCTGTTGGTGCTCAGACCCTGAAGCACCCACAGAAATGGCACCTGTGAAACCTGGAAGACAAAAATTAAGGGCTGCACTGACTTAAAACCTCCATAGGCCTCAGCAGTAATTTATGATAAAATGTTCTTTTAATTTGAAAGCTACAATGACAGCTTCATATAAACCAATCAAAATCTTCAATACAGTAACAAAGCTCTGCACTAAAGTAAAAGACATCACATAGCTGAAGAAAAGTGAACAGCTAACTAAATGCATGCTGCTCTGCTGTGGCTGCATGTAGAGCAGTTGATTAAAAAGATAATTGAATTGGGAAGCGAGATTTAACAAGGGACCGGCGTATCTTGTTGGATAGTAATCAGTCTACTATTGGGAGGAAAATTACACGAGTGTTCATGTAAATATTGGCACATCAGACAATGCGACAGACATTAAGAGTGATGGCCATGCTCTCAGGAGAAATTAAGTTACATGTAACACACAACATCCCATTACGTTACACACAGCCCAATTAACATCACTTCCACCCCAGTAAGTCCTCAAGATAAAGATGGAGCTCATTTTACCACCTCTTCTGAACGCGACACGGCCCAGACATTTCATTTGTTTCAAGAGTTTGTGAATCCCTTTGAGAGAAAGTTTCTCTCCTCACTCCAGCTCTACTTCTGTCTAATTGTGTTCATGAATAAAATGTTACGGCACATCAAGTGAGAAAGGAAAGGCATGCCTCCACCTTCACTCTTCTTTCCCTTGATGATATTTTAACAACAGTCTCATCAATATGGACAGAAAAACACTTCATCCAACTTTTTTAGAATTCTTTTTAGCACGACACCCTTCAAACAGGATGATTATCTTTGGCGAGGCGCCAGTGAGCTGTAGGAGTGCTTTGAAGACATTCCTAAGAGGATATAAATAGTGCACCCCCATGCAGACAATAAGCTGATACGGAGCTGGCCAGCCGTCTTCTCCCTAACCCCAGTTTTCCCAGAGAAACATAGGGCTTCATCATATATTTTTGACGTTTCACATACACTTTATGTCCCACAATGCATTATGGTCTGACCACATTCTGAGACTGTATGGAAAAAGCAGAGCTCACATATATCCTTTAAATCTCATAACATCTTATATTGTTGAAACCATAATTCCAAGACATTTTCACTGCTTTAGGATTACAGCCTGAGCCTGGTTAGTTTATATAAAGATCTTTGAATGAATCATGAAGATTTGAAGCCAGTGGAAGTTCAGCTTTTCCCGGTAAAGCCGTGTCCAGTGATGTTATTTATAAGAGCGAGGAGGCAGGACTATTTTATTTCTGTGTCACATGTGAGCACTCTTTTCTTGCACGCTCAGGATTCTCACAGTTTGTCAAGGCTTGTTCTCACGATTTATCTGAAAAGATTCAACTCAGTGTGAAAGTCATACTGCCGGGCAATAACCCCCAAATGATCTCTGTCCCATATGACACTGAATCCAGGTTATATAGCAGGATTATGATGTCACAAGGTTTAAATATTTACCGAAGGTGTCGAAATGAAAAACACAGATTTATCCAGCAGATTTAGCACACTCAGCTTTTAGCTTGGCCATTGTTCTCCTGCAAGCTGGTGTGATGTTTTGGTCGGGCTGTGAGATTAAACTCTTACGTAAGTTTGGGGGTTCAGTGATAAGAAGAAGGCCTGGCTGTGGCTGTAACTGAAAAGATAAATCTGAATTATACCTGTAATAAGGCCAAATATTTCAGCCATGCTGCACATGGTGATAAACCTTCTTTAAGTCATTCCAGGAATTAATTTAATCTTCATCTGTGACACACACACTCACTCACAAGCTTTGATTGCTTTTTTTCTCCCTCTGCTCATATCTTATAGATGGAGCAGATCAATCTTCTTTATATCCCAACACAAACACCCACTTTGAAGCAGCCTCCACCACGGGAATCCAGCTACATTCAGTTTTACTCTGAAGACTCTTTTTCTTCTGCTCGCTGCAGAATAAAAGATTGCTCTGATACAGAGATCTCTTGTTCAGAAGAGCAGGTCTGCAGGGTGCATTATGCACTGACCTATATATTATAACTCAACTTTAATGCATTCACAAATTCAATCATGTTTGCAGATTTAAAGCAGTGAAATTTGCCTTTAGTTCTGCCTAACTTTAAATTTTATTCATAGACTTTTCATGTACTTATACACAACACTCACAGTAGTTACATTAAAATGATGTCATGTGTGTAAAAAGAGTCAAATAAAAGAATTCCTTCCTTCTCATCTCTGTACAATAAATGAGGCCAAACAGAATACTAGTCCCTTTCTGTGTTTATGTGCGTTTTGAAGTCCTGCATATGATTTTCTTAAATGCTTTCCTAAAATCCCTGTTGAAAATAGTGTATATGATGGGGTTCACGGAGCTGTTGCAGTAACCAATCCAAAAGAAGAGATTGAAAAGTGCGCCAGGGATGTAGCAGCTGTCTCTGCAGATAGCATGCAGGCTGTAAGTGAAGAAAAAAGGGAACCAGCAGAGCACAAACACCCCCATCACTACAGCCAGCACAAAAGTGAAACGTTTCTCGCGCATCTGGGCCACTTTAGTTTTGTTGGCTGCTGCCAGCTGTTGCCTACGAGCCTGGGTCTTCTGCTCCGGGTAGAGCTGTAATGCCCGAGCTGAAGCCCAGGAGAGGCGGCAGTTCTGGGGAGGGCAGCAGTCCGAGCCCTCGACCTTTCTTCTCTTAGTGAAGCGATGATTGCGCGGTTTGGTATCCGACGCGCAGCAGCTCTCCTCCAGGTCGATGTCGTCCAACTCGCCTTGCCTGGGCTGGTTGCTGCCGGAGCTCTGGCTGCTGGGGCTCTCCATCTCGAAGCGGTCCTGTTTCCGGACGAAGCAGGTCTCTGACTGAGACGGCTGCCTTTCCAGTCCGTTTTTAGCCACGAACACGGTGGAAGAGCGCTGCTTGGCCACTTTATAGATCTTACAGTAAACAAGAATCATGATGAGACCCGGAGCGAAGAAGGACACCACACAGGAGGAGAGGATGTACCAGGTCTCGTCGTTCAACAGACACTCACGCTCGTCATGTTTGGTCATTAGGAGAGGAGGGAAGGAGATGACAGCAGATATTACCCACACTATGGCGATCATAGACTTGATGCGCTTAGGTGTCCGCTTCAGATTGTAGCTGACTGCTTTCGTAACAGACCAGTAGCGGTCCAGGCTGATGGCGCACAGGTGCACTATGGATGAGGTGCAAAACAAGACGTCCAAGGCCAGATAAAAGGCGCACCAAGTACTCCCAAATAACCAGTATCCCATGACCTCATTGGCAAGGGAGAATGGGATGACTAGCGTTGCCACCAGGATGTCCGCGGATGCCAGGGAGACCAGGAAGAGGTTCTGTGGCGGACGGAGAGCCCGGCTAGTTAGGACGGCCACAATCACCAACACGTTACCCACAATAGTCACCAGGATGATCACAGAAACAACCACAATGATGAGCGCAGTGGCTGTAACCGTGTGTGGCAAGGCATACGGCGCGTCCGTGTTGTTCTCATCGCTGGAGACGTTTTCCACCGACAGATTGAACTGTATTAAATCCATTCCGGCTCCACTTTGATATTTCGTATCATGTTGGTTGTTTTGCACCCTGTGCTTTCCTCAAGCAACAAAGACTGGGTGCACTGAGCTTGGTTCCACTAACGCGTGGAGGCGCGTTGTGCGCAATGCTTAAGTGAGTCAAGCCCACATAAGACACAGTACCTGTATAAATATATCTCCTTAAATAGACATACCGTCGTCATGACTGCTTCAGATTGTCCATATGCACAAATGGGAGTGTGGAAAATGTCACAACAGAGTTTACAATCCAGTGCTCCACGAGTATAGTCGCTTTTCTGCAACACACCTCCGTGCGTAAAGCTGCGTGTGCGCTTTGGAGAGAGAGTGTGGGTGGAATGGATGCCCGTACAGGAGTGAGGTGACATCACTCTGAGGACCATCCCATCTCTAAACTTAAAGGAGAGAGAAACGGAGCGAGGAAGGGGGATACAGGGAGGAGGAGAGAGTGAGAGTGGGAGGGGGAGAATTATTCAGACATTTGTGTTTAAGATTTCTTAGAAAAGGAAGGATTTCTCCTCAAGCAAAGCCTTTGGTTGTTTGTTTGATTCTCCACACTCACACACTGTTGTTTTCTTACTTTTCATGCTTCTCTTTTTTCCCCAGCATGCATCAGTGTGTACAGGGCAGAAAAACACAGTAACACATTCTACTATTGCAGAACTAATGCAATTTTAACCATTCTAAATTATGATTTTTGAACTGATTTTGATGTCGTGATTGAACATTTTTAGTAAGACAACACCATCAAGAGTCACTGATGGATGAGATGGAAAAACACCACAGCAGGAGTTTTATGTGAACTTTATCCGCCTTGCAGGGACACCAATTAGGAGGCCATGCCAGTCAAAGTGAAAAGGCTTTCATGCAACACTGATTGTTTATTAGTGGGCTATTTTTCCTGTCCACTTTGCTCATAGAGGCATAGATGTGCTTTTGTTCAGCCACACTTTTCCATTATTCATGCACAGTTATCTGGAACTGTTGTATGCTGGCACATGGAGGGGACCTGCATAATAATACCTGTTGCTGAGAGGCTTGAATCGCTTTGGAGGTCTTGTTATACAACATATATGCAGCCAGAGGATATTTACCAGTCAGGAGAGCCACAAAAGATGCACATACACACTCAGGGTCAGTCAGGGGTCATTGAAGCAAAATTGCTGCCAAACAGATCACAGCTCTGCTTACTAGGTGCATTTCACTAATTTGGGGATTTTTCAGAAATCTATTTGTAAAGTCAACAGAATCAGCTGGAAGCCTGTCAGTTTGTGGATTTGCAGCCCAGCTAAAACTATTTAATAGATGCCAACATTAATGTTGGTTGATTTGTGTTGCATCTGTGTTTATCCTTGAAAGTGAGTCGTCTGGAGGCTCAGCGAGAACATCCTGCAGTGAGACGAAACACAGAAGTAGATTTGGAGGAGGATGTGGAGGAGGATTCGGACAGCCTATCATGCTTCCTTCTCTGTTCCCTCGCTCCCTCTCCTGCTATGATCTCACTCCCATGGTGAGCGTTCAAAAAAGTGATTATTATTTAAAAGGTGAATGTCACCATGTATCAGTGGTCTGTAGACTTCCCCTTAAGGGTCTACCTACGGCAAAAAAAAACTGAGAAACAACAACTGACTCGTCCTCATACACAAACATGCTCTATGCAAGAAGAAAAATAGACTTTTGTTGTGTCTGTGTCTGTTTGCAGAGCCTGAGGGGGCTCCAAGAAATTGCATATAATTACAATTATAAATGAGCTTGTCTTGTTATGCAGTTACATGATGGAAGATGTAATTACACACATTTGTTCTATTTTATTTGTCACCTCTACATTAAAGGGGCATACCGGGTTTTTCTGAATCTGTTAGTTTCACCACCGTAAAACAAAATATGAATTATGTAACAAGTCTGGGTTTTTTCCTCTCACAGGTTTTCACAAAATCCAGTCAAAGAGATCTCAAAATGTTTTGTCTTGAAAGTTTTCCGACTGTTTTTTTAGACAGAACTTTGCAAGCAATTGTTTTAGACACAAAGGATAAAAGTGTGTGTCACAGGATTTGTCTTCACGTATCCAAAACTGGATGAATACAGACTGCAGAGTTGCATAACCTATTATTTTTTGTTCGATCTTCAATATTTGAAGGTGAAAGAAATGCAGTGAAACTATCATTATGTTTTTTACTATGAAGTTTTGCAGAAGTCCAACCAAAACACATCGCTAAATTTCACATACAACAAAAAAAATACACATTTGTGCATCTGGACTATTAAACATGAATGCTAACAAGACATTATACAGATATTTAACCTCCTTGTTCAATCAAAATAGAAAAGCTCTTGGTTGAAACCATTCTATCGTTATCACAGATCTAGGCTATTTAATGATGCCGGGAGAACTAAGTTTTTCCTTCCAGCTTTCCTTACTTTCTATTCCGAGTGCTAAAACAATACAGCATCCTGTCACTAAGGATCCAGCTTCCTGTTATGATGCCATCAGTGCACCTAATCAGAGGTGGATATACACACATACCTTATCCTGGGGCCAACCTTTGTGTGTATAAAGGTTTACACCCTAAAAAGACGGACACTTTTCAAATGCTGGATATGTTTCAGATAAGGGTTCTGAATTCTGAGTGAGCAGTCATACATTATATGAAGAACATTATGGTATCCCACAATGCATTGTGAGAAGTAGCAAACAGCAGATGGTTGCAAAGTTTTAACAAGCAGACAGTGGTATTTGACTTCTTTCATGTATGACAGATGGACAAGAAGAACACAGCAGACATGAATTTTGAACACAGAAACAGAAAAGTTCATATCTGGAGGCATTTTTACTGAAAAGGTATAATCTGTTTACATAAATCACCAAGGATTTACAACACAGGGAGGTTTTTCTCCTATTGATGATCACAGACATCAGACCTTGATCTGTAAGCATAAATAAATGAGATACAGCATCAAAATATTCAGCATTATTTTGCTAAAAAGTCAAACTTTTATTCATATATAATTGTTTTTTGTGTGTGTGTTAAAATATGTTGCGTTAAAGTGTTAGTTTTCATTAAAGTTCTGCTTTTATTTCTAATTCCCAGTAAATGTAATGGATGTTTGTGAGCATTGTTTGGATTGTGAGAAAGTGATGATGTCATCGTCCACAGACAGAGCAATTTCTGCAATCATTTTTTATTGCACTGATCAGTTCACTGAATAGGCCTCTATAGACTGATCCCTCTATAGGTAGGGTGACCAGATCCCAACTCACCAGATGTGGGACAAAAACTACCTTTGCTGGGACAATGTGGGACAGTATGGGATACCAATGCATCGAGGTAGTCTATAATAGCTTAAAAAAATTAACATTTATATTCTATCTCTTTTCAGCAGCACGTTTTTTATGGATCATATTCACCTCAGCTGTTTCTTGTTACTGGGCGCGCCCTTAACCTGCTGCATCCCAGTTTGATTGACATGATCACACGGCCCACCCCACCCTGAGATGAGAGGCAGCCCTCATACTTTCTCCACACAACCATTTGATAAATGCCAGATTTAAAAAACACGCACTTGAAAACTGGAGCCTGTCAATCACAATGTGGGACAGCGTCTCAATTTGCAGGTGGGAAAAGTAATGAAAATACAGGGCTATCCCACACAAAGTGGGACATCTCAACCTGTCTATAGGTAATAAGGAATAAATAAAAAACTGATATATCACAATGACATAAGTACTCAGAACCTTTGGAAAAACACTCTCAATTTAGCTTAGGTTTCTCCCATTTCTCTTGATTGTTGTTGAGATGTTACACCTTGATTGGAGTCCACCTGTAGTAAAAACAAACAAACAAACAAAAAAAAAACATGACTGAACATTATTTCGAAAGGCACACACCTCTCTATAGAAGGCCTTGAAGCTGTGAATACATAGCAGAGCAATAACCAAGCCGTGAGGTCAAAGGAACTGCCTGCACACTAAAGAGACTGGCTTTTTGCAAGACATAGACCTGAGAAGACTACAAAGAAGGCAAGTTTTATGCTAGTAACTGCTGCCACCTGATAGGTGTCAGTCTTGTTACAACATCCTGCAGAGACAGCTTTTGAATGTTTTTTTCATAGCAACAGTTCAATCAGGAAAGACTAGTGACTGATTCAAAGATAAACATTTATTCACATATTTAACGATTAATTATATCTATTAACATAGATACTTGAGTATTGTCACAGTCTCTTTGGTGCTTGAACTCTTCTAGGACAGGAGGATTGATAGGGACCATGCCATGAATGAACTGGTGAAGGAGAAAGCCACATTTAAAAGCGACAGCAGGAATATAATTGGTGAGGTAGTGGAGCAGTGCTATTGGATAGGTGGAACCAGGTGATGTGAACAGCTGATTATGACATGGCTTTGAAAGCATGAGTGAGAGAGTGAATGAAATAGTGCAGGAATGAACAATTGAACCAGCATGGAGAATATAGTCTCTAGATTCATTTTATGCAGGTGATACAGTATGTTTGACTGTTTAAGGAAAGAAGAGCCTTTTAAATATTTGAGCTAAGTGGGCCAAACTTTTACAGGTGTTAACAGTTTTGTCATTTAAGAAAGACAAGATAAAAAGTCTAGGCTCTGGAGATTCACGAGATGTACCTATGTTATAACTTAAACTCTGATATGTAAATTATTCAATGGGATCATATAACTAAAAAAAGGCCATATAGATCTGTACAAAACAAAGATGGAAAAAAGCAGCTCGATATTTGAATAACTGAAGAAATGTGGCAGTACACACGGGAGAGACAATGTTCCTCAATAAATTCTTGGGCATTTGTTGGAAAAATTTGACAAACTTGATTTGCTTTTTTTTTTTCTGATTCCCAGACAGAAATTCAAACAAACTGGCATCCGGCTCATCTGCTGGCAAGAATGTGGAGAGTTTGTGGTTGATCACAGTCCTGTGTTTTGGTCGGACTTTCCTGGAGGAAGTAAGAACAGTTATCAGAAAAACGGTTGTGTTCACTATCATTATAACATTCATTTCCCTCTGTCTCAGACACATCCCTGATGGGCTTAATGGGAATGATGCTTACCAAAAAGGCCTTCAAAATAAGATAACTTGGATGTTAAATATATATGTGTTAAGAAGAACTGAAATTGCTTCAGATTTGAGTCAGAATAAATAGTAGTTTACCCATGAGTCAATGTAAAAAAAAGAGGAAAATTACCCAACAATATACACTACATATCCTTTGGTTATGGACTAATGATGTGCTGTGTAACAGATGTGACATTATATGAGTATGTGTGTTACCTGAGGGCTTACTAGTCAGTTTAAGAGTCTGTACAGATTTTTATCATGTTCTAAAATAAAGTATCCAAAATTTATAAATGAAAATAAACCCTTTGCATTCTAAGCACTAGTAGCCCTAACCCTTATTCTTACCTTAACCCTAACTGTACTCCTTTACTAATGCACTGATAAATCACTAAGCTCTGTTTTCAAATGACTGTAATTCTGTAAAGATGATGAGTTTAGTATTTATTTACTCCTTGCTAATATGCGACCATGCTTAAAAGTGTATGGATATCATAAAGTGTTTAAAAGGATTTTTATGCTACACCTGAGTGCCTTTGACCTCCATAGACTGCCAGTTTTCACAATGGCCTTTGTATGAAAACCTGGATAGTCTTTTCTTTCCTTAGGCGCATTTTGACCCCTGTCCTCTCATCCTTTAAGAGCACCTGATTCTTTACCACCATTTTTCATTTTATGACCCTGTGCAGCACCCACCTTACTCTATCTTCAAAATAAAATTTCATCAGAAGACGAAAGGAGGGGGGATCTTTGCAAGGTCTTTGCAGTAATCACATACCGATGCTATCTGGGCGTCCTGTGCTTGATTTATCATACAAAGGATGGCATGAATAGAAAAATGAATCCAGTCAGATCAAATGAACTGAAACTGTCCTTCAACCACAGCGAAGGTCTTCATCAGAGCCTGATTAGTACTTAAAATATCGATCACAATGCATCTGATATTTGTTTTGCTATGAGAAATAAAGACATTTATACTTCATACAAATCCTGCAGCGGGACTTTGGATAGTTCTTGAAGGACAGCTGCAGTTAGTATTTTTCAACTGGATCCATCATCAACTCATTCAACCCCTTCACACTATAAATAAAACATTTAATCAGATTATTTCATCTTGTGTACTCTGAAGAACAGCAGTTATTTCAGTTTTAATACTAGGTGTTTTCTCTACATTAACTTGTTGTCATGGGAAAACAAGCATTTGCCTTTTTTGATTTAAAAAATCACTTGCAAAGACAAAGCCACTGTTGAAGAAAACTCATATTGAATCTCCACTAGAGTTTGCCAAAGGCATGTGGGAGACTCAATGGTCGAATGGAAGAACACTCTTTAGTCTGATGAGACCAAAATGGTGCTGCTTGGCCATCAGACAAGGCTCTATGTTTGGCAGACACCAAATACTGCCCATCATCACAAACACACCATCCCCATTGTGAAGCACGGTGGTGGCAGCATCATGCTGTGGGGATGCTTCTCAGCAGCCGGCCCTGGAAGGCTTGTAAAGGTAGAGGGTCAGTGAATGCAGGAATACATGGAGGACAATCTTATTCAGTCTGCAAGAGAGCTATGACTTGGGAGAAGATTCATTTTCCAGCAAGACAATGACCCGAAGCATACAGCTAGAGCTACAAAGAAATGGTTGAAGACAACAAGGTGAATGTTCTGGAGTGGCCGATCCCTGTGCAACCTGACGGAGCAGTTTTGCTAAAAAGAATGGAGTAAAATTGCAGTGTCCAGATGTGTAAGCCTGACTGAGACTGCTCCTCACAGTCTCAGTGCTGTGATTGCAGCCTAAGTTGAATCTACTAAACACTGATTTTAAAGGGGGTGAATATTTATACAGTAACTTATTTTAAATTACATAGTTTTTTATATCAATATTTGACATTTAAGGGTTTTTTTGTCAAACAAAGTCAAATTATATTGATCATGATTGATTTATAAAATCAAAATTTTGCAAAAATGACAGAATGTTACTTGCTGCCACAGAAAAACTGAATCATAAATAATGTATGGATGAAGGTGCATGTAGGGTTTCTGTGCAATATGCTGCAGACTTAAGAAGATAATCACAACAAACTGAACTCCCAAATTTCAAATTATCACACTTTTAGGTAATTCTTATTTTTTTACCTTTCCTGAGACATGTTTGCAAATGCCACAGTTGTTTCCTATCATAGTTTCAATATTAGAATCTCTCTGAAAAGCAGAAAGTGTCTGGAGAAGCACAATCATTAACTGAGTCAGTCTAATACCTTTAATCTCATCATCTCATCACTCATTAGAAATGCACTGTGATTTGACAAACATTTTCAGTGCAAGCAGGTCATGCTGGAGTGGTTTTGGTGATTAATAAAGCTGCTAGAAATTATTCATTAACTCAACAAAGATTATTTACACTCTTTCTTTGCGCTCTATCACTGCCAAATCAGTAAGCCTCCTTTTCTCACTTATTAGTGGATGTTTTTGGGCTAACCTCAAAGCGTGAGTGTTTTGTATTCGTGCAGGTTTTGCAGGAGACAACGATGGGGCTGATAACACTGTTTATTGGCCATACAAGTCTGCATGGTTTAAAAAAAAAAGCCCAGAGAGGGCAGCTGTATACAGAAGCAACTGATGGCTGTGTTTCTCTCGCCGCCTCAATCCTCTTACCTTCCTGTTTTCCTCTAAGGAGCCCGTTTAGGCCGGTTGTTGCAGAGCCCACTGCTGCGTTATGCAACGTTCCAGGAATAAATGGCCCTGAGGTGGTGTGTGAAAACCACATCTCAGGTCGCAGGTGACTTGTTATAGTAAACAATTTCTTCAGGGAATTGCAGCCTGCAGAAATTGAGCCAGGACCCCGTATGATAAATACTGCATGCGCATCATTATTTGCATCTGTGAGTGTGTATGTGCTACAGGGTTCTTGGCTCTTGTTGATGTGTATACTTGTAGGTGATAGAGTGGGAGAGGACACTCTGTGTGTGTCACATTCACCACATGCACACTGTGATTCACATGTGCTTTTTTCAGAGATCACACATCTCCACATCTCCCACCTTCTTCTTCCAGCGTTGCTATTGCTGTCGTGAAGCCTTGGCAGCTTTGGATAAATACACCACGCCTGACCTTTGTTATGTCCCAAACAAATAAGATTTCCCTCACATTTTTCCACAGCTTTCCACAAACCCCCCCACACACAAGAATTTAAACTCGTGACTGGATTAATCAAGCCTTGAAGGTCACACTTATCAGCACATTCCCTGATAGAGGTTTCAGTTAAAATTAAGCTAGATTGGAGCTAAATTTTGAGAACGGCTTTTTGCCAGGGAAAGTTGTCGAGGTTTAAAGGTCACTGAACACATTATTCGGACTATTTTACACATTGTTGGCTCCTTTTGATAATTTCACACTCAAGCAAGCATGTGTTATTCCTGTAAATCGAAAAAGTCTCGAATAGGATTAAAGTGGAGCTGATCAACTGGTCATTTGCGGCTCATTGAAGTGGAAAAAAGTCAGGGTTTCACCTCTTTTAAGAGCTGTAATGGTCATGAAGACTTGGCAGAACAAGGCACCTTAAAATTCACTTCCAAGACCCTGAGGATAAGTCTAGACCCCAAACCTTTTTCCTGATTGATTGATTGATTGATTGGAAAGAGCTAATTTGCAGGATATCGATGGATTTAGTATACCACCCTGGTTGCAACATTACACAGTACAACCAAGGAAATGCCAGAAAAACAGCACGCTGTGAGTTGTGCCAGCAGCATCCAATGTTAATAAAAGAAGCCAGAACAGAGGTGCAAAAACCTGTGACACCATCAAGTGTCCACATGAGACTGCCTCCAAAAGTCCTGGAAATCCATTTTTTAATTAAGAATGGCCATTTCAACAGCAGAAACAAACTTGTTTGTACAACAATAAATTTGGTATCAATAGCGCACGTCTTTACTGATTCAGTGTTTAAAGTCCCTCTAAAGTGAAAGCCAAACTTTGTTTCTTAACACACTAGAAATGTTGGAATGAGGTTGCTGTAAGCACTTGAAAACACTGAGATCTACAGTACTGTGCAGAAGTTTTAGGCATGTTTGGGCTGGAAATTGAGACTAGTAAAGCATGTAATGGCGAGTACGCCCACCTGAGTGCCCATCAGGTGGGAAGGAGGATTGACACAACCTAGGTCATGCTCTGGATATCTTTGTACATTCCCAAGGGCATGAGAAAATAGTCTGATGAAAACAAAACAAAAACCACAGCTTTAGGGCAGAGTTATGGGTAGATGTGGCGCTTAAACATAGTCCAGGGTACTGTTAGAGCGGGTAGAAGGGTTGCCACAACCCCCTGGTTGTCGTGTGTATGCTCTAAGCACCTGAAAACTGTTGGTGGTTTCTGGCTGTATTACCAGGGGTGCAAATGCCCAGACAAAAGAAATGCTGTTAAGCTCGACCTTGGCTGCTAAGCGACACACGCACATGTCAAATGTGTCGACACTGACTCTGGCCGCCCTCCCTCCTCGCTTCAGCGCGGGGTTGTGGAACATCAGGACCTGTGAAGAACCCTTACCACTATACATGCCTAAAACACATGCACAGTACTGTACGTGTGGCTGTTTTTTGATTTAGACCATAAGAAAGTTGTTCACCTCTTCCCTGGCTTGATTTCATTTGAGCAGGGTAAACATAGAAGCCCATGACATCACCAGTCTTGATGGGGAATTACCACCCTAACGCTTCAATGGTGTAAAATCACCAAGCAGTTCATACCAGTACAGTCTGTTTTTAGATAATGTCACTGCCAGTTAACAGCCAGATACATGGTGTGCTTTGGTTCACTGTGAGGTAAATTTCCCAAGTCTATCAGCCACAGTGGTCTATGGGTCATTGAGAGCATCATAACTGTAAGATTTTATCAGTCAGTTTTATCCCCAACTTTTAGCTCTCTGCTCTGGCACAGAGCCAGGCAGCTGCACTCTGATCAGAAGAATTTTCTAAAACACATTTCTTGTGAGTGGGCGTGGCTTCAGCTTATTCAACCAACACACCTACACCATCCTAGAGCAGATTTTACTGCCTCATTTTTCATGATTTTGAAGCTTAATTTTTATAAACTTAGAGATGTTTTGGCCTGGTGGTTCATAACACAGTGGCCTGTCATACAGCAAACATGAAATGCTGGTGGGGTTTAAACATTTTAGGGACCTTAAGGTTGTTTTTTTTAAATTTATAACTTAATAGCTCGGATCAACCTTACAGGGTTGATGGGTTGGCTAGATTCCATATCTATTATCAGGCGGATCCATCTTGCAACGCTCCGATGAATTCTTTATTCATAGTCAGAGGATTCGTTATTTCGTTACATAAAGGAGAACAAATAACCACACTGAAATCTTTGCTTGGGGATAAGGGTGTTTTTCCTCTTCTCCCATCCAGCTTCAGCAAGATTTAAATTTACCAACTATCTCCACTAAAATCTGACTGACAAGCTTGCATTGTTTATATCTGTTCTGTTCCTCTGATTGGCCCGTAATTCTGTTACAGACTGATGTTCATCCAATAAACCCCTGAGGTCTTTATGAAAAGCGTGTGTTTGTTAGATGGAAGTGTATCTCATGCAATAGATATGTTAAACAGTATATCTGGCATGTTGGGTTAAATTTTGGTTATGTTGAGGCTGAGAGATGTGCATAAACTGGCCTAGTTAGAGGTGAGCTGAGTTGGCTAAAACACGATTTATGCTTCTGCATCAAATCTACGTTGTAGCTATATTGCATAGGTCCATATAGCCCTGAACCCACGTAGCGCCTCCTCCAAAATTTCACTATGCAGTTAAAGGATGCAGACCGCAAGCCCTGTGACTGGTCTGTTGCTAGCACTGGGGGACAGCCAGTCTCCGAGCAATGTCAACAAGCATACTGATGGACTCTAAAGCAGTGGTTCTCAACGTGGGAGCTGGGACCCCCTTGGGGGTCATGAGATAATGAGAGGGGGTCGACCAATGCCATGAAAACAAAGAAGAATTTTTAAATGATTTACTGCTGCACTGTATATTTTACTCATTTTTATGAAAAATATGTGCATTAGATTAGCCAAATGTAAAATAAAAACTACTTGGTGAGATTTACTCTGAAATCAAGAAATTATCAAAAACGCTGTAAAAAGTTAGTCTGTAGACAGATTTGGCTAGGCCCCTGACAAGCCACGAGAGTGGGTTCTCCGACATCAGATGACATCAGTGCAGGTGTGTTTTATCAGGAGCATTGGTGTAAGCATCCTGAATAACAGCTACCTCATTTTGGAGCTGAAAAGTGTGTTAAACTCACTGGGTGGGGAAAGTATTTATAGGTGCCACTTTTTAACCACTTTTGCCACAATCATTTGCCACTTTTCACCAATTTTTACTCAATTTGGACCCATTTTTGCCTCTTTTTACCCATTGTTGCCACTTTAC
The DNA here is from genome assembly GCF_018320785.1 of Cheilinus undulatus. Lineage (NCBI taxonomy): Eukaryota > Metazoa > Chordata > Actinopteri > Labriformes > Labridae > Cheilinus > Cheilinus undulatus. Next base: position 23,718,974 of record NC_054874.1, on the reverse strand, counting down.
AACATTTTTTTAAAAACCATTTTCATCACTTTTTCCCACCTGTTTTCACAGATTATAATACATCTTTGACAATTAAAACCCAGTTTTGCCATTTTTAAACCCTTCCCACCACTATTTTCTCCTTGTTTTTACCACTTTTAAATCAATACTTGCTACTATCTGCCTATTGTTGCCAGTGTTAACCCATTATTAACCCCTTTGGATGCCCATTTTTGCCCATTTAATTCTTTTTATGCTCATTTTGCCAGTTTAATCAATTTCTGCCAATTTCTACCTATTTTTCCGCCTCAATTAACCAATTTTTCCCAGTTAAACCACTTTTTTCACAATTTTAAATCACATTTCATCAACTTTTCCACCCAGTGTTGCTACTTTAAACCTATTTCCCAAATTTTCTTATCCCCCTTTACCACTTTTTATGCCCGTTTTTTTCACTGCAACCCATTTTTGCCATTTTTTTTTTTTTTGCCACTTTTATCTCATTTTTGCCACTACTTTGCTACTATCAAAATCCCCTTTTACCACTTTTTTCCAATGTGTTAAGGTTGTAGTGTGAGGTTGACCCAAAATGCAGACCAGAGAAAAAAGTTTTAACAGATTTATTGAATTGTACTCAGAAGGGAGGGGGAATCCAGGAGTCCAGGTGAGTGGGGGTTTTCTTTCCCGCAGGGGGAGAGTGAGAGTGCTGCTGGGTTTCAGGGGTGATGCGAGGCGTGGAGGGAGGCACTGAGGGAAAAAAGGAGACACAGGTGACACAGGAGACACAAGAAAGTTCACAAGTAAGTACTGGATACTAAACATAAATCTTAGAGCGAGTGTTTCTGGTAGTCAGGGAGTGTCACTGGTGGTCAGGGAGTGTCACTGGTAGTCAGGGAGTGTCACTGGTAGTCAGGGAGTTTCACTGGTAGTCAGGGAGCCTTGTACCGCTGTGAGTGGCAGATTGCATTTTTAAGAAGGCTAGAGACTAGAGCACAAAATAATAAAAAATATTTATTACTTTGATAAGAGTGGTTATTATTCAGATTAAATATCAAATATAGATATTACAGCTTAACTTTACAATGGACTGTGATTTTGCTGACCTCCACAGGCCTCCAGTTTGTCTGGGCCCTAGAGAGCTCTCCCCTTTATCCTCCCTTATGGGTGGCCATGTCTGTTCATGACTATTCTTGAATGTGCATGGCTGTGTTAAACCACTTTTAGGTACAGTGGGGGTTCCCCAGTCTGACTAGCACCTTTATTTTGGGGGGGTCATAGGCTGAAAAAGGCCGAGAACCCCTGCTCTTAGGTGGGATGATCTGCTGCAGACAGCAATACAGTAGTCAAATCTTGTCAGCATCCTACAACACCAGGGGAGTATTTCCTCATCAACGTTTCTCAGTGGAAGTGCATCAGTCATATATTTCCTCTCCTGTATATTTCTTCCCCTCTCTTTGCATCTTTGATCTGTCTACAGTATTCAGCTGTTGCTCAGTATTCGTGAGGTCTAACTCCAATATAACATATTCAGTTGCCATGTCTTGCTGTATGAAAGCAAGCAGGAAATTTGGCAGCAGGATGGGAACTGGCATAAAAATCCCACTGCCCAGCAGCGTTCAGGCAGTGAGAGTGTTGCAGCGCAACACAGATACACCAAAGCTCAAGTATTTCTCACAGTGGAGATGCTGCTCCACCTCTTTGGTAATACCTGATGAAGTCTGAAAGCATTTTCAAGTGGTGAGTTTAAAAATCCTCCATATCACTGAGTTAAACATTCCTCTTCAGGCACTAATAGCTGAATTTACACTGAACAAGTGAGCAACAACTCACTGATGACTCAGACGCCATGATTTTGTTGTTGTGACTCAGGTTATCATTATGATGTAAATCAGAAAAACACGTGTCATGAGTGCTTAGAATGAAACTTATCACTCTTTTAGGATTGAACGGTGTATAAACAGAGAGGATTTGATTAATAGAGAACTGCTTATCAAACAAAATAACTACATAGAAAACATAAAAGATTGATTTTACTTATTGGCTTGGCAAGACAAACTTACCATCACACCCCAAGACACTAATGTGTTTAAGCCTCACCATGTAATGAAACAGATTAGAAATTCTGTTTGACTCAATAGAGAGCAGATGGAGCACTAAAGATGTTTATACGTAACAGCCGTATTAGCACCATGGCTCAGGGGAAAGCAGCTACAGTCTGTTGCTCCGCCTGTTCAGTCCAGCATGAAATATCTCAATAACAGTGATCCAAAAGATGCCAAAATGAGTACAAGCCTCTTTGTACCCTTTACTCAGTGCTAAGGCAAGATAGCAAACAACGTGTAAACCATACAGTGTCTATAAAAAATATTCACCCCCTTGGATGTTTTACCATTTTATTGGTTTTATAAATCATTAACGGTCAATATAATTCGACTTCTTTCATCCAAAAAAAAATCTCTTTCATGTCAAAGTGAAAACAGATTTCTGAAAAGTAATATCAATTTAATAAAACTCTGTAATGGGAAACAAGTCATTGCACAAATGTTCACCCTGGGTCTGTGTGGATCTCAATCAGGCTTGCACATCTGGACACTGCAGTTTTACTCCAGTCTTATTTGTAAAACTGCGCAAGCTCTGTCAGGTTGCACAGGGATCAGGCCTTAACAGCCTGTTTCAAGTCCAGTCACAAATTCTCTATTGGAGTGAGGTCTGGGCTTTGACTCAGCCACTTCAGAGCATTCACCTTGTTGTCTCAAACCATTTCTGTGTAGCTTTTGCTGTATGCTCCAGGTCATTGTTTTATTGGAAAAAAAGTCTTCTCCTAAGTCATAGCTCTCTTGCAGACTAGCTAAGATTTTCCTATATTTTGTCACATTCATTTTATCCTCTAACTTTACAGGCCTACCAGGGCCAGCTGCCGAGAAGCATTCCCACAGCATGATGCTGCCACCACCACCATGCTTCACAGTGGGGACGGTGTGTTTGTGGTGATGAACAGTGTTTGGTGCCTGCAAAACATTGTGTCTTGTCTGATGGCCAAAAACGCACCATTTTGGTCTCATCAGACCAAAAGAGTTTCATCCCCTTGGCCATGGGGTCTCCCACATTCCTTTTGGCAAACTCTAGTCAGGATTCAATATGAGTTTTCTTCAACAGTGGCTTTGTCTTTGCCATTCTTCGATAAAGCTCTGGCTGGTGAAGAACCCTATGCAGTCTGTCCCACATCAGCTGCTGAAGCTTGTAACGTCCTTCAGAGTAGTTGTAGGTGTCTTCGTGGCCTCTCTCACTTATATCCCTCTTGCATGGTCATTCAGATGGTGAGGAAAGCCTGATCTGTTCCTTCAATTTCTTGATGATGGACTTAACTAAACTCTGGGGGATGTTCAGTGCCTTGGGAAATTTTTTGTATCCATCCCCTGACTTAAACTTTTCAATAACCTTCTCCCTGACTTGTTTGGAGTGTTCTTTTTTTCCATAGTGTAATGGTGGCCAGGAATACTGATTAATATTTAGATGGTACTGTGTCATCTAAATATTATTTCTATAATTTATTTTTTGCAAGAATGCTTTTGTTAGAGGTAGAAAGTCACAGTTTAATTCCAATTCTGATGCTGTTTGCTTGCTGTAGCTATTATGCAGTAAACTGGGGGAAATTACCCCTTTTTTACCATAAATGGTGAAAACCAAACTTTGTGAGTCTTACCTCACAATAAACTTAACCCCCACACACACCCTTCCCCAAACCATCTCTTTATTGGGACAAAACTGAGCTCCAGAGGTATGAGAGTGAAGCACTGAGCAGAATAAAGGTGCAGACAGCTTCTCTCCACATTAAATCATTAAACAAGGGCAAACAGCACAGAGTAGGACAAGTTTTGAGTGAGTTTCAGCCTGAAAATTGGTAGCACTGTATGCTCTGTGAATTTGACCTTGAGATGGAGCAGATAACGTGGCAACTTGTGGTGTTATAAACAGTCACAATCCCTTTTGTCTATTGAATTTGCCCTGTCTTGTTAAAATGGCTGAAGTCAATGAAAATCAAACAACTTTGCTCCAGTTAGCTGTGATCTTTGTTATCCTAACACTGTCTGAAACGCACTGATAGTTACATTTTAAATATAGGTGGGAGCATTCACAAACATATGGTACCTTTCCCTGATAAGAGGTATCCCCCGAGGAAGCCACATTGTGATTCTGATGCTGCTAGTGGCTCCTCAAGGTTCAAGATTCCAGCTAAATTTGTCATAGCTAGAGGAAACAAGCTGCTCTGTAGTCTGGTGGTACGACAGTTAATACCTCTGTATTGTTTCCCAGGGGGCAGTGCAGAGGATGTGGCTGGAATAGGTATTGTCTGTTAGTGTCCTTTGGGCTCTGTGCAGGCACCTTAACTAATTATTATCACTGATGCTCAGTAGACAGAAGCTACTGATGTTATGTGAGGGGTTTTAATCACTCTTTGCTGAGCCCTGCTATCCCAGGCTTTGTGGTTTGTGGTAATTTCAGTCAGGATTCTTTTTGTAACACTAAAAAGGGCTTTGAATGTGATTTTACTTCTTTGGCTTCCCTTCTGAAAGGCATTTGTTTCCGAGGATCATTATTGTGTTCACCTGCTCCACATCACTCCCACTGATGCAGATCAGGATGTGCATCTGCTGCGTTGTTTTCTAAAATCAATGATCAGCTCATTGGTTTGCTGATGCTGACAATTAGGTTGTTCTTTGTGCACCTCTCAGCAAGATTTCCGCTTGATAAGAAAACGCCACATTTGGTGAATTTAGAATTGGCTCCTCATGGTCCCTGCCCTCAAGTGTTTGCTTTGGAAAGAAAATAATTCACCAATAAACAAGTCTTTTTATCTCTTAACCTCCATGACTGACCACTTTTGTTCCTCTGCTGGGCACATCCCTGCTATTAAGAGTAAACTGTTAGTATTCAAGGTAACACCGTGCATCTTGCAGCCAGGCCAAAAGCTCATTAGAGTATTTATTCTGAATTTGACTTTGGCCATGTTCCCTGTTCTCTTTGCTGCAGCCGGCGTAGTATAATCGGGCTTTTTGCTATCACAGCAAACATCTGGTTATTAACTGCAAGCATTTTGGTTGGAACACAGTGATCACTTCAGTACCGCATACTGGGGAAAGAAAAACAGGACAGTTTTGTAACATCATTTTTACTTTCTATTATACAATTGATTATCTTAGGTCAGATAAATACATATATTTAACCCCTTTAAGCACACTAGCAACATTAGCTGCTAAAGTTCATGATTGTCATTCTCCATCTATAAATGCATTTTAAATCTTATACATGTCTTTGAACTTCCTGTCACATGACAGGGATCATCTGATACCCTTAATCAAGGGCAGAACAGCAACAAACCTTTGTTGTGTTTAACAGACATAGTGGGAATTGGCTCTTAGGTGAAAAATGACTGAGAGAAGGAATAGTTTAGTGAGCAATGGCTTACTTTATTTACACAGGTATCATTCTTCTTCTCTGCCTCTTTCAGGCTACATTACTGAACACAGAGCACTCCACAGTGCCTTATTGTTGCCTTCTGGTGGTTGTAAGTATCAACACTGTACCTCAAAACAAGATTGGCATTTAACAATGCATCCTTCTGTTTTTTTTACAACTATGCATTTTTCTTTTAAACACCACAGCTCCTCCCCTGTAGCTTAAAACTAAAAACTATTTTCTTTTTGCTTATGTTTCCTTCAAACAACTATTTCTCCAAAAGAAACAAAATCTTATAATATATAAATTTCCAATTTCTGAACACTTACACACAAAGTTTTCCTTATTACAATTTGTGTGCCTTAACAGTTGCATAGAAACCGGTCTAAAACACCATGGACTGTCTCTTTCAGAGATTCCACTGTAAGTCCAAGCGTTGAGGAGGGTGCACATTTCGCTTGGGGCGCTCTGGCCATTTGGAGCTTGTAGGATTTTCCAGGGCTCTGTCAGGTTCCTCTGAGCTCTGAGAGTCCTCAAGTCTCTGCTCATCCACATCAGCTACCGTGCCAGTGTTCTTTGCATCATCCTCTGGATGATTATAATCATCCCAGTTTCCTTCAGTGTTTGTCACAGTCTGTTCAGTAGTCACCTTCTTTCTTTTAGCATCCAACATTGTATGTAACAGGACCCAAAACATCTGTAATCACACCATCCAACCACTTTTCTCCTCCCCTGTAGTTCTTTACAAGCACTGCTTGACCTACAGAGAACGATCTGAGTTTATTGGTTTTATCTGACTGTTTAGGAAAACCCCCTGGCTGGAAAGCCAGTGATACCTCTAGTTTAACTAGGGACAACCTAGTGTGGACCTGTCTCTTCAAAAACAACTCTGCTGGAGTTTTCTTGGTTGTGGAGAGTGGCATGTTTCTGTAACCTATCAAGAAATTGGCAATACAATGCTGCAATGACATGCCACCAACTGCTCTGTTCTTTGCCAAAGACTTTTTAAAGTTTTGAACCAGTCCTTCAGCCAAGCCATTTGAGGCTGGGTGATACGCTGAAGTTTTAATGTGGTTAACTGCATTCAGACGAAGAAATGACTCAAAGTCAGCTGAATTAAACTGAGGTCCATTGTCTGTCACTACTTCTTTTGGCAACCCACATGAGGCAAATAAGTTTCTCAAAACCTCAATAGTTTTACCGGCTGTCGTGGGCTGCATATGTACTAACTCAGGCCAGTGAGCGTATGCATCCATAACAACAAGAAACATTTGCTTATTAACCTCTGCAAAATCAAGATGCATTCTTTCCCTGGACCCGTAGCCCATTTCCATGTGTGAACAGGTGCTGTACCCGGCATGCTACGTTGCTTCTTACATATGTCACACAGATTCACCTCACTTTCAATGTCCTCGTCAAGTGTTGGCCACCAAAACAAGCTTAACCCTAACCCTAACCCTCTGGAGTGAGCCTTCATTTTCACCATACCCCAGTGACTGTCATGTAACTCTGATAAGAGCCTGCCTTGTAACTTTTCTGGAATGACCACCCTGAAACCCCAGGGAACACAGTCATCTTCCAATGTGAGCTCAAATTTACATTTCACATATGGTTGTAGCACTTCCTCTGGTACATACTTAGGCCATCCTGACAAAATGCACTGTTTCACTTTTGTTGGCACAGGGTCTTTCTCTGTTTCTTGTGCTGTATCTTTTGCAGTGACCGGCAGACTGTCCAAATAGGACACCCTGAAACTGAATTTGGTTTTGGAAAACTGTCAGACGGTACAGGCAGGCTGGACAATGCATCCGCATTTCCATGCTGTCCAGAGGGTTTGTACTGGATCTCATAGGTATATGCTGCTAAGATCAGGGACCATCTTTGCATCCTTGCTAAGGGAGATACACCTGTTTTAGGACCTAAGATCTTCAGTAGTGGTTTGGGGTCAGTTACTAGCGTAAACTTATGACCAAACAAATTCTCATGAAACTTCATTACTCCAAAAACCAAGCCCAATGCCTCTTTTTCTATCTGAGAGTAGTTTTCTCTGCTTTTGTTAGCATCCTAGAAGCAAAAGCTATTGGTTTCTCACTACCATCAGGCATCTTTTGTGATATCACTGCTCCTACCCCAACTGGTGAAGCATCACACTCTAGTATGAGTGGGAGCTCTGGGTGGTAATGTACAAGAACTCTGTTAGAAATAAGCTGCTTCTTGGCTTTCTCAAATGCTTTCTGACATGATGCCGACCACTCCCACTTAGTATCTTTCTGTAACAACCCTGTCATAGGCACTACCAGGGTAGAAAGGTTAGGTACAAACTTTCCATAGTAACTCAACAGGGAAAGAAAAGACTAGTCGTATTAGCAGGAACTGCTGCTTTAGCAATAGCCTCACATTTTTTTTGCATGGGGTGGATTCCCTCAGCATCAATGACATGTCCTAAATATGACACGCTCAGCTGGAAAAAGTCACACTTTTCTCTGTTAACCCTTAGGTTATGGCTTTTCAGTCTTTTAACCACTTGCTCAAGATTGTTCATGTGTTTTTCCATGTCCTTTCCTGTGATTAGAATTTCATAAGTAACAAATGACACCATCGAGGCCCTGAAGAACTTGATCCATTAGTTTTGGAAATATTGCAGGTGCACTTGCTACACCATAGGGGAGTCTGTTTACTTGATAAAGCCCCTTATGTGTATTTATGGTCAAGTACTGTTTAGAGCTCTCTTCTAACTCGACTTGTTGATAGGCTTGTGATAAATCAAGCTTGGTTAATTTCCCACTTCCTGCGAGTTTTGTGAAAAGATCCTGTGGTTTTTACTTATCTACCTCCAGCCATGGGTTGATAGACACTTTATAATCCCCACATATCTTTACAGTCTGTTCCATCTTTGGAATGTTTACAGTAGAGGCTGCCCATTCACTATAATTAATGGGTGTAATGGCCCCATCTTCTTCCATCTTGTTTAGCTGGGATTCTACGGCCTCCCAAAGTGCATAAGGCACAGATCCGGGTTTACAAAACTTCGGAATGGCCCCTGATGCTACATGGAGTTTAGCTTTAAACCCTTTCACCTTTCCAAGGCTGGGTTGAAACACTTCCGGATATCTGTCGCAGAACTCCTCAACACTCTCAGGTGCTACTCTGACCTACTCGGACCAATCCAGTTTTAGCCTCCTGATCCAGTCTCTTCCCAGTAATGCTGAACCATTATTTTGCACTACAAGCAAGTTAAGTGTATGACTGATCCCATTATTTTTCACATTTACAGAGATGCTCCCTTTCAGTCTCAGTGAGTGCTTGCTGTAGGTTTTTTATACACACAGTTTGTAGGCATTAGTTTTATCTTCCGAAACCTACGTTTGTACAGTTTTTCTGAAATCACAGACACTGCTGCCCCTGTCTACTTCCATTTTTAGTCATTTGTCATTAACCCTGACATACACATAGTAAGGCTTTTCAATTAGTACATCACTTTCAGAACCAGTGTCCTCACTTTCAGTCTCTATTGAATACAGTTCAACACCTTTAATATTGCCTGCCCGATACTCTGTGACAAAGCTGAGTGAACCTTATCTGTCCCAGCCTTAGGTTGCTTGGCCTGGACAGGCTGGTCTCCAGACCCTGGCTGCAGTGAATGGATGTTGTCCTGCGGGGTACCAGAAGAACTGTTCTCCTCCACCGGTGTTTGACGCACTTGACTCTGGTCACTATCAGCCCTTGGCGCTGGAGCTGTTGCATCCAGGTGTTTGGTCCACTTGGTCTGCTGGTCATTCCTTCCTGGCAGTTGGGAATGGCAGGCTTTGGCGATGTGTCCTTTCTTTTTACACGTTCGGCATTCCACATCCTTAAAACAGCATTCGTCTGGTTTGTGTCCATTTCTCAAACATCTGTAACAAGGCTTTGTGCTTACCTCCTTTTTCAGCACGACTGTTTTTGTGATAGCGTTAGTCTTAAACAGCTTGTGTGACAACTGCTGTGCATTCTGATTTGTCACTTCATGTGCCAGTCCCATATCATAAGCTCCTGCCAGTGTTAAGTCTTTCGTATGGGCAGCATTCAGCATTCTATCACGGAGTTCTGCACTTTTAACCCCGCACACAAATCTATCTCTGAGAGCATCATCTAGAAACGTCCCAAACTTGCATGTAGAAGCTAGCTTCCTAAAACTAGCCATGTACTCACTTATCATCTCATCTTCTCTCTGGTTTCTGGAATTAAACTTGTATCTCTCTGCAATAAAGTTCATTTTCGGCACAAAATGTGCCCTTAGCAGGTCAATTAACTCCGACAGTTTTTTCTCTGAAAGTTTCTGTGGAGCAAAGAAGTCCATAAGCAGTGTGTGGTTTTTCTTGTCCACAATCATCAGGAACACGGCTTTTGACTTTTCATCTCCATAAGTCAGCCCGTTTGCCATGAAGAACTGCTCTAACCTTTCCAAATAGGCTTCAACTCCTTCTTCGTTCTTGTCGAAGTGAAAATCCTAACTTTTCCCGAATGCCGCCGCCATCACGACCGTTCTTTCTCCCATCTTGACGAAGTTTTAGCTTCCAGCCAAAAAAACTCTTTTCAACCTCTGGAGCAATCCCATCCTCATCGCCAGAATCTGTTGTGTTTAACAGACATAGTGGGAATTGGCTCTTAGGTGAAAAATGACGGAGAGAAGGAATAGTTTAGTGAGCAATGGCTTACTTTATTTACACAGGTATCATTCTTCTTCTCTGCCTCTTTCAGGCTACATTACTGAACACAGAGCACTCCACAGTGCCTTATTGTTGCCTTCTGGTGGTTGTAAGCATCAACACTGTACCTCAAAACAAGATTGGCATTTAACAATGCATCCTTCTGTTTTTTTACAACTATGCATTTTTCTTTTAAACACCACAACCTTCACAGGAAGAGGTTATTTTCATAAAACAATGAGGTTTGTTTGGTATATAATGCTATATAAATTTCATCATGAAAATTCTCTAGAATAACCCAAACAAGACAAAAATTACATTAGTTGTGCATTATTCTGTGTGGAGTTTCAAGCAGTAACTACTGTTGCAGCTGACCAAATGTCTTGACAGGAACAGTCTGAAAAAACAATTGGAAAGATTGCTCATACCTTGCACATTTTAAATGAGGGAGTGATGTATCATGGTTCATATTAATTACCTATTTCTGAATAGCTGAACCTGTCAGTGTTCAAAGTCCTTTCTTTCCCCAGGCTTGTCTTTCCTCCTGGGCAACCCAACAGCAAAAGCAGCCATGTCAGTTAGCAGTTAGCTGCTAGCAAACACATCAAGAATGTGGACATATAGGACTAAAAATGTAGTACTGTTGATATTAGAGGATTAGTTGTGGAATATTTGTTAACAATACAGTCTTTGATAATGCGATAGTGCTAGGTAGTCCTTATTCCTGGCTAACTAACTGCTAGTGCTGAAGATGCTAATGTTACCACTGACTGTGTTGCAGTGGCCCAGCCAGCATGTCCTTGTGGGCCCCACATGGGTTATGTGGGCTGCAGTATGGCTCCCATGTGGGTTTGTTCATGGTACCATGGTGGCCCCATCTGTGATTGCCCATGTGAACTGCAAGTCTGGATCAGGCCTAAGAGTCCCATATAGATCCTACTTGTAGTAAACATGGGCCATCACAAGGATCTCTAGATGGGGCCTATATGGGCCTCTTTTTCTCTGGGGCTCTCTTTTCAAGAGTTACTAGAGCTCCCTCATATTTTTAAAATGTATTAAACTTTAAATGCGTAGTTTAACTATATGTAGTGTGGGCCAATAGACTATTTCAAAGTGTTAAATTTAATATAATATGACAGTGATCGTGAACTGGCAGCCTTGAGGCCACACCAGGCCCCTGATAGCTTCCCATCTAGCCCCCAAAAGATGAATAGATTCAGAAATTGTGCAGAGAATAACAAATTTTGTGGGTATTTTTTGTCTTTAAATCTTCACAGCTATTAAATCAACCCCCCAAAACATCAATACTCCTGACACTTTTAGCAAGAATAACTTAACGTTTGACATTTGAGAAATCCACCTGTCAGCAATAATTAGGAAACATGATGCATGAGAAACACATACAATCCAGCAATCTCAGCAATCCAGACCTGATTAAATCTTCAGTTTTCTGAGTCAGCTTTACATTTAGGATGAGAATCAATACAAAAGGCTCTTTTTCCTGCACATATGGTAAACCAATCACATCACAGAACAGTCACATTAGTATTAAAGCCAGTGATAGACAACATGACAGCCCCAGATATGTCTACATGGGTGGCAGTAGGGCCAGAGTGGGATTAATTTTCAGCCCTGGAGTTTCATGGCTCAGACCAGCCCACTTTAGTTCAAAACAAACATTTCACTAAAGTTATTCAATTATGGATTAAGTATGTCAACTATATTAATGGTCAATTGGGCTATTAATAGTTTTTTTAAAGCATTAAAGGTTACCTTTAGTATTCAGGTAGAGATATTGTTGAAGCAGTTTAACCATGAGTAATTTTCCAAACTGTAGATCAACTGCTAGCCTTTGTCTTGTGTGTTACTGACAGCAACAATCACACTTAGCTCTATACTGGAGCTTGCTACTGCTGCTGATACAAAAAATTAAGTTTAAAACTGTAAGAAAAATTTTCTCTAGTCACTTAGTCCTTATTACACAGCTGCTATCTGCATAAAGCTCTCCGTTTCTAATCCAACTTTTTCGCCAACTCCGCTCTAGTTATGATCCATCTTTCTCTCTTGATTATCACTCTGAGTGTCTCTGACGGACGGTTTAACCATAGACATAGTCTACGTAGATGCCTCATTGACTGGCCGGCTGTACGTCAACATGGCCACCATACTGTGAGAGGCCAGTCCGCTACATAACGCAATACAATTAGACTAGGAGCATGTCAAATGTCGGGATACAAAGCAGAAACAATCACATTAAATTGATTTTAATTAATAGTTTGTACTCAGTGGTCTATATTCTTCTAAGTACCAAAAATAAAAACCACTTAGACAACAAAAGAATGAGATTTTATAAGTAAAACACAGAGGCAGAATCTACTTTCTTATATCTTCGCAATAAAATTAGTTACAATGGATATATTTTTTGACTCAAAAATAAAATTGAATATAAAAATGTAAACTGAATATCTGAAATTCATCTTCAAACATGCAAATATCTTAAAATAATTCAAATGAAAAAGAAAAACTATTTGTTTTTTAATTTAGAGAAAAATACTGTCATTTAGTGCTCATTATTTAAATGAAAAGACTAACTTTAAAATCAAAAAGCATTAATAGAAATGTTGATTTTCAAAATGTGCATCTTTTAAAATAGAATGTATTTATGAACATTTATTTGAATATACAAACAAAAAAAAGACTGTCCCCTTATAAAACGGAAAAATGCATATTTTGACCCATGACATAATTAAATTAGCATTTTAAATTTCATCTTTATTTTGCACAATGTATGACATTATGAAAAAGACAATTTCGAATTTCAAGAAAATTATCTGTTAACGAGTACATTTAAATGGAACAGCTTCTTTTAAAATTAAAAGGCAAGATTGAAAATGGATTAAAAATGGGTAAAAAAAAAAATGTTCAAAGGCAGATTTACTGATGGATTTAATTTTAAAGACCTCAAAAAGTCACCCAAATCTAGGTTTTCTGGACAAGCTTCTGTAGGGGCTACTTGTCGGTCAATTAAAAAAAACAAAAACTTTTAATTTCACTGACAGACCTCAATGGATTAACAAAATAGTTCTTAGTTGAAGCCCAAGTTCAATCTTCAGGTCATATTCTGCTGTAGCTGCTCCTGAAGACATTATCTGTATCTTTGTAGCAGTAGAAGAGCCTTGTGGTCTGATTTGTCCATGTTTCAGAGAGAAAGTGAAATAACATGATCTTTTCTGAGAGTGTTACAATATCTAAATTATTTGCAGTTGGGCATGGGCCAACTGTCTTAGGCAAGACTTGTTTTTAATTAGATTTGCCAACAAGTTAACTTTAGAGGCAATATAAGCAGCAATATAGTTGTAGATATTGAAGATCTTTGCCAGAATTAGAAGAGATGACATGCTTATATTTTACATTCAGTTTTAGACAGAGTGGGGGCTGTTATAGCCACAGCCATATCCCCTCTCATTGTGTGTTATTGATTTCACCTGTGGAGTGTATGTGTTCATATGTGTGTTTGAGTGGTTTGTGTGCATCATTTGAGCTGATTTCCTGACACCTGTGCAGCTACTGAAGATGATGATGATCAGTGAGCGGCTGCGATCAAACCAATCAGCCTATAAGAGGATGGCAACAATCAGCCCAACCCTCATAAAAGCCCGGCCAGCCTTCAGTATGCGTGCAGCTTCATTTTAGGTTTTGAGCTCGCCACTGTGCCTCTTTATGTTAGAACTCCGTCTAGTGTTTTTAACTTGTTTTGTAATTCTGTTTGTTGAGGCACTCGTTTTGATTCATTGGGCCAGGTAGTAGTTTTGGCACACACTCACATATAGGTTCTGGTAAGTTTGTTTAGTCACACTAGGTTTAGGGGTGCTGTTTTTTTGTTGTTAGAATTGGTAAGTTAGTGTAGTTAGTTAAGAGTTTTGTTCATTTTGTTTCACAAAGTAGTTCACTTTTAAAACACTAGATTCTGTTTTATTGGGTTATTACTTGAGCAACACTTGGCAGCCCTTTTATTTTGCCTCACTTTTGTTAAGCACAATTTTAATTTTTTAATAAATAACACTAATTTACCAACACCATCTGGTTTTATGTCACTTCCTTTTACCCACAACGAGCTGGTCATAACCGGGCATATCAAGGATTACATTTTTTATTACCTCCGCCAAGGAGGTTATGTGATCGGGTGGGTTGGTTTGTCTGTCCGTTTGTTTGTTCGTTTGTTAGCAACATAACTCAAAAAGTCATGGACGGATTTTGATTAAATTTTCAGGAAATGTCAGAAATGGCATAAGAAAGAACTGATGAGATTTTGGGAGTGATCTGGATCACTGTCTGGATCCAGGAATTTTTTTAAAGGATTCTGTACTATTGGGAGATAGGGCTAATGGCAGAGGTCTGCGCTGTTACTACTTTACACCTGGAGATGGCGGACATGAGTAACTCATTCAAAGTTTTGGAGTTTATAGAGTTTGAAGGACACACGCCTGGTCAAGGTGATGAGTCGGAGCGTAACAGAGAGATGGACAGTAAATTGTAGCGAGAATACTCACAGTGCTGGGAGGAATAGAGGAATATTCACCCACTGCCATGACTTCCACATGTAGCGAAGCCAATGCTTTGCCTCACCGTGTCTCCACCCCACTGGGGAGGCAGTAATCGGTGAATTAGATTTTGGGAGTGATCCGGATCACCGTCTGGATCCAGGAGTGTTGTTAAAGGATTCTTCACTACTGGGAGATAGGGCTGATGGCGGAGGTCTGCGCTCTCCGAGCGCTTTTCTAGTTTATCAAGCAGACAACACCAAAGCTTAGTGCACAAAACTGAGCACAGATATAGTCCGAAAGTTAATCCTAGCACTTGCATCATTTGTTTTGTCGTCCAGTGCCTGTATGTGGGCAAGGAGGGGAATGCTTTTCAGACCTCAGCCTGGAAAAAGGCCTCCCCGCCATCCTCAGTGTCGCTCCCTCCTTCTCTGAGTTGCATGTGTTCACAGGTTTAAAAGGGCAGTCTCCCTCAACTCTGCAAAACACAAACATAACTTTTGCATTAATGTCTTACTATAACAAAGTAAAGAAGTAAAGGATTGCTGATGCACATGGAACCTTTATTTTGTTTCCTCTTAGTATAAAGAAAAGAAAATGTACATGTCTCAAATTCAGTTGCTCATTTTTATGAAATCAGTCCTAACAACACAACAAAGATAAATAAGAAAATTTGCATAACTTTGTATGTCATTGATAGAAAACTGCCATTCATCCTGTTCTTACCTTGGAATGCAGATAGGCCATCACTTCTCTGCAAAATGACAAAAGTGGTTCACTATGTCCTTGACATGCCATGGTGATGTCCAACCTGCAGAAGCAACAAGAGGGTAC
Organism: Cheilinus undulatus; assembly: GCF_018320785.1. Lineage (NCBI taxonomy): Eukaryota > Metazoa > Chordata > Actinopteri > Labriformes > Labridae > Cheilinus > Cheilinus undulatus. Next base: position 23,703,478 of record NC_054874.1, on the reverse strand, counting down.
AGTGCTGTTAACCAGAAAATCAGCAGTCTTCCATTTATACAAGAGTACTGTATGGGTCTGTCTTGATCAAACCAAAATAGAAGTGACAACAACCTGAAATCTACAGTAGCACCTGTTTATGTATTTAAGGCCTAAGTGGATGATTTTTGGTCCCACCCACTGCAAATAAGAATGTACCTGTTACTTCAACAAAAAAAAAAAAAAAACAGACTGTGGACTCTTGCATCAATACCATCTGCAAACAACAATCACTGAAATAAACAATATTTACCCAAAGTTCAGGTACTTGGGGAGATTTTTGCACACATTTGTTGGTCACAGTGTTAGCAAGGGTGTAGTGAGTCCTGCTCCCTCTCTCAGTTCAGGTCTTTCTCCGACTGACTGCAAGACCATCATGCTCATCACAGTAACATGATGGTGGTTCAAAGGTCCTAAATTATAGAAATGTATTCATTTGGGTGCTAAAAATCTTCCCCAATCACACAAAAGATATAATTTAAAAAATCTGCATAACTTGACGAAAGTGGTTCACTTTGTCCTTGACATGCCATGGTGAGATCCATCCTGCAGAAGCAAAAATGATGGAATAAAGATAATCATACAAAGGATTTTAATTAAAAGCGTTCCCTGGCATCAATTTCCTCCTTTGGCTAAACACCTATTTAAACTGCACTTAACTGAAAAGTTTAAAGAGTAGAAAATACTTAGAAAACAGTCAAATTCCTCACAGGGCCACTGTGTTAGCTGGTATGATGTGAGCCAGATATACTCTGTAGAGCGAGGTTAACATTAGCAGCTAGCTCCGCCAGCCTTCTCTTTGCAGATTAATATCGTCATTTTACACGTGACCTTCTTTTCTCCTCCGTTGAGTAGTTTATATATAGTTCAACCCTAGATAGCCTACGTACCACTTTATATCCACTTATTACTTATAAAACTGCCATACCACGAGAAGTGCGTATCTGCAGGCTAGCAGGCAGAGTTTCAGGACCGCAGAGTCAAGACTGTGGAAGAAGGACCCTGCTTGTGCATATGCATGTTGTTGATGAGCATTGGTTTAAATACAGATGGCTAGTGTTACGCTGCTACACCAACCCCCGCCACTAATACCACCTGACTCCGGGGCTAGAGAGCCCGTAGCCTAGTGCCATACCCTACATGCTGCATTCACGTGTACTCGTTTCCTGAAAATCCCTCGGTGATCACTCACCCTGTCTGTGGGGTTTGTATGTAGGTGACTTACCGCCCTGAGACACCGCCAAGCGGCAACCTCCAGTCCTGAAAAATGAAGCCAATGCGTAAGTGCAAAAAATTGCAATACCGCGAATGTCCACCTGATGCGGGCTGCAGGAACACCAGAAGTCCCGTCTGGACACCTGTTAAACAGCTGATTTTTACACTAGAAATAAACTGATTTACAGCCTGGTTCTTAAAACTAAATGTGTCTCATTAGCTAATGTCTTCATGTGCTCTTACTGTACAGGGGGTGAATTGTTTTTGTTCCACAATGGTTTAAATTATATTTAGGAAAACCTCACTGCGGACTGATTGGCGTGTCTCATTTGATTGACAGATAGCTCGACAGGCAGAGGCTACGTTTGTGTCAACCAGAATGCTAGCTAGCTAGCTGACAGGAAGTCATGCTTAGTGGGCAGGCTGTTAGGTTGATCCAAAGTTCAGTTGAGACTGCGATTTCAAATGGAAGCTGCCACGGATTGGCTTCGAGAGCTGTTTGAGTCCGCCTATTGTAAGCAGACGGCTGACGTCACAAGGGGTTTATCCAAATCTTTCGACATTCTATGGACGCCATGCATGCCGTGACCAGCGCGCTCTCGGTCAGCCAACATTGGTGGTCTCCTGCAGCCAGCCTGCTCTCGTAGTTGTTTGTTCAGTTATAATGTGCTTCCCACATCCGTGTCGTGTCGACGAAGAAAAATTCCCAGTGTTCTGAATCAGTCTTGTTTGTTTTTGGAGTAGAGAGTTTCAGCGTCCTCCTCACTTCAGCCACTACTCTCTTTCACCATAACCTCATAAAGGCTGATCAGTCACAGCCACCACAACCCCCACTATGTGACGTCACTCATGACCCTGCTTCTCTCTGCCTACCAACCACACCTACCACTACAAGACCCTAAAACCAGACTAATCCCCTCAAACAGTATCATAACACTAGCTACTGCTGTTGCACCATTCACGACAGCAATGGGCAATAGAGCGTTGCCTTCCTGTTGTAGTTATTTAGTGGAAAACAAAGAAAAGTTTGGAAAATGAGTAATGAATATAAGGGGGCATCAAAGACTTTGGGGAAACAATATATATTAGTTTAGTTTATTTGAATAACCTGGAAGGAGATCTATTTTCTTGTTGTTCTTGCCAATGAGAGATCATATTTTACTGTACAACTTCTCAGTGGCTACTCAGTAGGTACTCAGTGCTTGAAGTCAATTTTAAATTAGATACTTTAAATTTTACTTGAATAGATTTACAGACCTTTTGCTTTTTTTTGTACAAGCAGTTCAAACTGGATTGCCGCAGTTGTGGCATACAAGAGACTCTGTGTGTGTCTCATTTAAGAGGCTGCAGCTGACAGAATGTGCATTTGAAAACTGATTCTGCCACAGTAGAACATCCTGTGAAGCCTCTATGCCTAACATATCCCAACATTCATTACACACCATAGTTTCCTTTCTTTTGCTAACCTTTGTTTATAATCACAGCCTGACACTACCAACTTGCTACCTTGTTTCCAGCTGTGACATTTACACTCCTGTGACATTTCGCCTTCACTATAAATCAGGGACATCAATAGGACAGGAGTAGTTGGAGGGTTGCAGGTAATGTGCATAGCGTGTGCCAAATTCTTTTTAAAACACAACTTAAACCTTTAAAGCCAGTTGTATCATAATTGATACACCATTTTTCTGAGACCGCTGTCTAATCAACATGATCAATAATTTCCTTAAAAATCTTTTGTGTGTATAAGATAAATGATAAAAATGCCCTCCAGTGGATAATTAGTTTCAATAAACACCTCATGAATCAAATGTGATACAAAAAATATGTGTGAAAATGCATCTGTTTTCTCCTCTTTTTTTTTTTTTTTTTTGATTGCAGTTGACGGTTAAATAAACATCTTAGTTCCAAAAAACTACAATTTTTCTGGCTTTGATTTGAGGTATTAGGCTGTAAAGTCTTCATTAATCAATTTTTGAGTGGTTGTAGAACATTTGACCTATTATCTGATTCACTCTCTTTTCTTTCCCTTATTTCTTTGGAAGACCCTCTGCCTATCCTTTCCTGAAGTTTCATTTCCCCAGCTTAATAAAAAAATGAAAAATAATAAAGAAAGGATGCTAACCTAGTTTGATGAAGGGTGGATTATTTGAGAATTAAGGAAAAGATGGCGTAAAATTTGGAGTGTAAATTTGCAAGAAAATCAATTTGGACTAAGAACTAATTTTTGGATTTGGAGACACCTTCACCAGGAAAAATGGAATAGACCCACTTTATTGCTGTTAAAGCAAGAGGCCATGGAGGGAAGACGGCAAGAGATTGGCCGTCTGAGCAGGTTCCAAAGCGTCCAGAGCTACTGTGTGTCAGCTCGGTCAAGGTTCTGACCCAACTGAGTTCAGCTGGGCATAACGCCGCCGATGGGTCACTCAGTCTGATGAACACGGCCAGATGGGTCCTTGTCCAAGGACTCGCGGGAAAATTGTCTCTCGTTCAAAAACAGCTCTTAATTCATCCAATTGATCTCGAATGAGTGTCTCAAAACATCGACATCACTTGATTATAGGATTACAGTGAAGTCTAGTGTGCAGGAAAAAGAGGAAAAACAGACTCTGTAGAAAAAGTTAGCGCACAGGCTATAAAACGATTAAAGAGTTTGTGCTGAGTCCAAATCGACGTTTCAAGATTCAATATCTCAAATGAATCTGGCACAAGCTTGAGAAAAATTTAGCACAGAAAGGCGGAAGCAGAACTGCCGCTGCTTTCTTTCTAAGTCCTCCTATCGACCCAATCTTCACCAAGTAAGTAACTTAATGAGATAATGTATAACATAGATGGTTTATAAGATTCTAGAATGACGTAACACCATTAAAACTATCACACAATAAACATGGCACAAGAGGGGAATGATTCTGCACATTATTAAGCTCCCAACATGTTCGTTAATCACAGGCGCTCTTGAAACGCTGTAATAACCGAAACGACCATTGGATGTCACTGTGGTTCCGTGGGAGACTTTCAGCCTCTGGGCATCAGCTCTGGAATAAACTCCAAAATTAATATTTGATCAAATCTAAATCCAAGAGGGTCATAAAATGCATCATTGTGTTACTTGTGAACAAATACAGAAGGGTATCCACATTTTCTGTTAAAAAACATGATGTTTAAGACAGTTATGATACTTTATTTACTCCCTACAGGTTCAGTCTGGCAGACAGATTTATGATCTGCATCTCAAAGGTTTATGACTTCTGTTGTCTTTCCTCTTTAGATTGTGTGATATGAGCAGACTTAGGTTTTGATTCCACGACAATCGATTTTTGAAATGCAATAAATCACATGCTTCATTGCCCCTATCAGTACATTTTGGTCATTGTATCATCTCCTTGCAGCCACAGTGATGTAAAATAAGCATGCCACTGCCCCTTAATCTCTCATTTCAGTTTAAATAAACATACGGGCAGCTCAGCGAACAGGTTGAAAGTCCCCTGCACCTTGTTTAATCCAACATTTACCTTTTTACTGTGCCCCTATTTTATTTTCAATCCATAACAAGTTCCTTTTTCCATGGTTAGGTTCGTGCCATAATTTTTGATCTACTGAGGTTCCTTATTTTCTCAGAATAAATGAAAAACCATATCCAGACAGTCAAATGCCCTTACTTTAAGTACAATTCCAACATGAAACAATAACAGCTTTAAAGGCAAACTAGTTCAATTTAAAAATTCAACAAACAGGGAGATAATCGTAATCAACAACATAAATTCTAAGATTAACTATGAAGATGTAGTTGTTTGACAGCCCTCGTTTAGACACATTTCAGTGTTTTCTTGAAGTTTTTTTCCCTACCATTGAGAATAATAAATCTACATTTGTGAATTAAAGTGATCATTTTCAGGGTGTTTATTCAGCTTGGTATTGAACATGGGTGGTGCTTAGAAATGTAATGTTAAGGGCGGGATCGACTGGTGATGCAGACGGATGCTGTCCTGTTTTTTAACTATCATAGTGGTCTAGGCTACTGTCATGTCCAGCTCTGCCTCCTAGATTATGTTTCATTTTTGTTGTTCAGTTAGTTATTTCCTGTTTTAATTTTGTGACTTACCTCTCCTCTCGTTTCAGATCTTCCACCTCCTGCCCTCATGTGTTTCCCACCTGTTTGATTGTCTGCCCTGCTCTGATTGTTTCCAGCTGCATCTCATTGCCTCCCCTTAGCTTAGTTTTTAGTCTGTGTCTTCCCTTCCATCTGTGCCAGCTTGTCTTTGTACCTCGTGTTGAGTATTCCAGTCTTTCTTTCTGTTATTAGACCTTTTAATATTTTTATATGTTTTTACTGTTTATGAATTTGCCTGCCCCCTTTTGGATTTGGTTGCCAGAGATTTTTGGATTATATTTTGTTTCACTTCATTAAAGTCTGTGAACTACTGACTGTTGTGAACGTGAGTCCTTTTATCTGTCTTTCAGTGGCTGTTACAGCTACAGAGTCTGGGACCTTCATCAGCTGGGTCTTTTGCAGGCTGTAGCCTTCTAGCTTAACATATCTGTGTGTGTGGCATAAATAGTATATAGCTGATGATGACAGCAGATGTGTGGGGGTATGAGTTAATCCTCCGAACTCCTGCCATCATGCTCTGAAGGCATTTTTTGAAATTCGAGGGTGGATTCACCTCTGGGTGCAAACTCTGGCTTTTAGTTGCTCTGTAAAATCTCCTGAGGATTACAAATAACACCCAGATAGATCAGCTGGTATTAGATGTTATGAAATATACTTCTCCACAGGATTTCTGCATCTGGCTTTATTAGGACAAGATGGAGCTCCATCCCTGAGAGTCAGTTTGGCAGAATAAGGCATCTTGACATTGTACATGATACACTGTTTTGTCCCCCGAGAATCCAAAATATCTCCAGTGTTCTGACACAACATCCATTAGTTCCTAGCTACAGTACATAGCTGTCAGGTAAGCCATCCTGTTATGACATCCATCACCCTCTGGGGTCACAGATTGCAGGGTGAGTCACTAGGCTCTGATCCACCATCAGCCTCCTCTGTCTCTGAATCTGGCACGCTCTGCCACTCAAATGAACCTTGTTAGGGCTCCTGTGCTGCTCCACAGTATGAAGAGAAAGCAGGTGAGTGACAGTCTTGAATCTGATGGCAGTGTGGAGCAGGATGCGTGGCAGGCATGGTGTAAACAGCTTAAGAGCATGACATGGATGTGGACAGCAAAACAAGGAAATTGAGGAGGTGGTTGTTAGGTAATTTTTCAGACCGTGTCCTAGCATGACCCATCCCTCTTAACTTTGTCAGACCTTTTCCTCATGCTGTCTCTTCCATGCTCTTTTGGTGACAGCTGACACATGTTGTTTCTGTTGTTGCTCTTTACCGCTCTATCTCCATCTTGTTGTCTCTCTGTCACTTTTGTTTTCACATCACATTTCCATGAGACAGGACTCTCTGCCCCGACCATCTGCTGTTTGATGCTAAGCTCTTTTGCTTGCCCTGCTGCTCTGTGGCAGCGATATGTAGCTTTGCTGCTAGTCCCGCTTTCATAATTACACCAGACCACAGGAGCACACTATTCGGCAGCATCCATGTCCAAAATCGACTGTGATCCTGGCAAAACAATCTCACAATAGGATTAACCCTGACCTTTTCATCTGATGTAAAAATGGATTCTGTCTTTTGAATGGAGCCGCAGGTTTAAGCGGATAGCTCATGACTGTTTTGATGCTACTAAATGCTTGAACCACACAACAATTCATGGAAACATTGCAGCAATTCTTGACAAATGGGACAAATCATGCCCTACTTGGATGTCTGAACTTGTAACTAATTATGGTATTACATGCATGCATATCACTTAAAATATAAGGCTCTGGTGGAGATTTCTTGCCCATTATTGTGTCTTTGTTGTCTGATCAGGGTCCTCTAACAGTGCTTTGTTGAAATTATAAATCCAGAGATGATTATGCATTTGCAGTGGCAGCTCTCTTCCTAAAAACATCAGGTCTGCCGAATCTGTAGTTTCTTTTAAAAAGCTGCTAAAAACTCAGATCAACTTATTCATAAACTCTACACTGCTGTGTTTTATTATTGTGTATGTACAGTGCTTAACAAATTTATTAGACCGCCTGTCATTTGTCTCAGAGACCATCCAGCATCATGAAGTGCTTTAATGTGGACTCTTTCATTTTCAGTGAGCTCTCCATGTTTTACCATTTTGAACAGGAATGAGGGATTTCAAACTGAATTCACCCAAATTTGAGCCGGCTCACTGGGCTTCTCTTAGAAGTCAGAAATTAATCAAGCATAACATTCAACCACTAAAACTCATTTTTCTGTTCAGGAATGCAAGTAAATAACCATAATTTGACATATTAATCAAGACATAATAATATGCTTTACTATTTTTTTTTCAGGTTTTTTTTGTAAATCAGTAAATTTGAAAATTCGTGGGTAACAATAATGATTATATTTTAGCATTAAAAATATCATTTCAGTTAAAGAGTTTCTACATATTTGTGTTTTAACCACTGCAGAAACATAAAAAATGATTTGGGTAATTACCAATGCTGTTAATTTAGGGCAGCTGTGGCATAAACCTTACTTTGGGTGGTGGTCTAATAAATTTGTTAAGCACTGTACATGTGTTTGTAATTGAACGTAGAGTATGTTGGTTGTGTTATTTCTGTCTGTCCCTTTTGGGACTTGTGAAGCACTGTTTGGGTGTTTCTGCTCTACGTGGATTTGACACGTCGACAGCAGGCTACCCTGATAATAGACTTGTTGTGTATCTCAAGCCGAATGAAGCTTCTGCCCTTTGCTGTAGACAGACCAGAGTGCATCCTGTGGAATTGCAAAGACTGACCAAAAAGGGAACGATTTTCTCTGGAGTGCTCTTTGCACCAAAGGGAGTTTCTGGAATTCCAGGATTACAGAGCCCGATTGTAACCTCACACATAGCTTGTCTGAGCTCCTGTCTGTGTTGTCTGAAGAAATCAGAATAGCAGGAGACATCACAACTGTTTCTGCTACACATTTTATTTAGAAGATTTTACAACAAATACCTGCCTGCTGAATCTTACATCACTGGGTATCAGTCACCTGAAATACTGAAGAAAACTGCTGAAACATGTTTATCATGACCTGTATGCTGTCACTGCCCATTCCTGACTGTTCAGTTTTTGTGTTATAATACGTGGCCTAATGGGAATGAGGCACTTTTGGAGCCAGCCACAATTGGCCACACAAGGAACTGCAATTTCTGGCAATTTGGTATGTGCTTCTTTTTTTTTTAGCCACAGAGGCTTCTCCTTTTAAGCTGACACTTTGACAGTAATTGTGTATGATAACTGGAGATGTAACAGAATTGTTAATATGGCGGTATCACGGTTTCCTCAGTGTTGTCCCAGGCATGTGAAGATTTTAAATGGTAGATCATTAAGTGCAAAAAGGTAGTTTTTTTGCTGAAGCAGAGCAAAGGGAAGTTGGGACTACAGTTCCCATCAGCCCTTATGTACCAACTGACCCGACTTGGCTTGATCTAATAGCACGAAAATGGTGCATTCTACGAGTGGTGAGGAAGGATCTGTCTATGGGGACACCTGAGTGACGGAAGTATTTAAGGCTGCAGAGGCTCCATTGACAACATGCAGACACTGCCAGACTATGGTGATACACTTGATGAGGAATACGAGTAACATAAGGAGCCATTTGGTAAATCGCCACCCAGAAAAAATGTGCGCCGGTGCCCGCTTTTCGTTGGATTAACTTCTTCTACTTGGATACTCCAAAAGCATTTAACTTACAGTAAAAGCACTGTGTAGATCTTTTCTCACTGTGAGCCAGTTCCTTATTTAATAGCAAAAGCATGGGAGCGAATATTAGATTCAAAGGCCTGTATAAAAACTGTACTCATAGAAGGAACTTGTTTTTACATTGCGGTATTGTGTTTCCACCTTGCTTGCTTTCTTTGATTAGAACTCCTTTTATTGTCACCATACAGTGGCACAATGAAAATACATGTGGCATCTGACTATGAGCCAAAATAACACAACAAATGTGGCAGACAATACATAAACAATAAGCAGTATCTTAAACAATGTAAGATAGAAAATATTAGCTGGTTAACAGTGCAATAATGTAAATAGGTAAACAGGTGAAATAAAGGTATGAAAAAAATCAAGTGTGACAATAGAAGTAAAACCAGTAGTGTATTATTTAAGTGTTAAAATTTGACCTTAACTCAAAAAGACTATTGAGATGTAAACCACTCTGTGGGAGAAGAGCACATTTTTTCAGTATTTGGTGTTTATCCATCTTTGATGACTTATGCAAAGGAATTTATTATGCAGTCTATCTCAAGTATTGATGACGTTGATTAAACTCCAAACCAATTGAGACAGCATTTTCCTCAGAGATACTTGTTTTTGAATGTTATTCATTCTTTGCTAGGATAGCAGATGTGACCTCTTACCTACTTCAGTGGGAAAGTGTTGGCTCGCTCCTCTATCAGTGTCACAGAGAGCTCAGGCTGTCTGGCTGAGTCGGGAAGGGATAAACACAGTTGTCTCTCATTCAGTGTCATCTCCTCAGTAAACACAGATAGCTGTCTTCCTCTTCTCTGCAAACTTTTCTCTTCTTAGACTGAAACTGCTTGTCTTCACACTGTCTGATGATTTCATTGCTGTTGCGAACCTCTTCTGTTCAGGCATGATGCTGCACAATAATATTGTTTACACCTTGTGTCCTTGGAGAACCTTGGCACATGAAGCGTTTTTTTTTTTTTTTTCCTAACGCTGTAAAATACATCATACAGGCTTCTTTATGTGCAAAGTAAGGCTTTTGCCTTGAGGTATGGTATCGATTTATTCACTGATTCTGCTCATTGTGTGCCTGGAAGTCTAAGATAAGACTTCTATTCAAAACTCTTGATAATACACTTAGTAGAATAAACTGCTTCCAGCATGCATTGCTGCATGTTTCAGGTGAGTGTCCTTGAGGAGCTCCATATCCTTTCAGCTAATACAGCCCAAAGCAGAAGAAAATATCACAAGTGGTTGTTTTACTTTGCATTATGTTTATGCCTTAAAAAATGTAATAGTTGTTCAATGAAATAGGATTCATTGTGAGGAAAAAATGTTAGAGTCAGGCAGTTTCTAAAGAAAAATGTGTCTGCTCAAGGATTTTGGTAATGGTAATAAACTGTATCTAACAACATTCAACAAGAAACGGACAGCTGCAATGAGCAGACCAAATAATACACAAATAACAGCCCTAGAATCAAAACTTATAACTTTTATATAGGCAGAACAAGACACAGTGTACCTGGTGTCAAGGCCTCCTCCAGGGGTGGGGGTGGAGGGCTATCCGAGGCTCCAGCTGCATGGGCTAGACATGGTTCACCCTAAATTCAATGAAAGCATGACAACCAAATTTTATTAGAAACCAAAACACTCACCAGTAAAAAAATAAAGCAACAATATGTAACTTTGCTACCTGAAAGTATCAGTTTTAAAGTCAGTTTAACAGTACAATCCATTTCAACAGGAAAAATTGCTTCTGTCCTGTTACCACAGAGCACCATCATTGACTGCTTACTGCAGGATGCAAAGAAAGTACATCTCTATGTCTCTAGATCACATTGTTAGCCTGTCTTGCTGGCTGAGGCTATAAGAGACAAAAGAGGACAATGCTGGATGAGAGAAAAAAAGAGTGACAGAGCAAGAGGCGTAAATATTGGGCAGGCATTTACACGTTGGCGAGAGCTTCGTGAAACAATAGGCTGCAAGTCTGATGCTGAGCTGGCTAGGTTGCTGTTAGGCTGCTGTAAACTGGATACACTTCCCAGCAAGATATTAGTAACTGTCACACAGCAAATGAAAGCAACATTTCACTGGCAGAGGGTGTGAATCCTCTTTTTACAGTCTATGAGTGAAGCTTATTTTTTGTAGCGTAACTAGTAGCTCGCTACATTTTTTAAGTAGCCTGCCCAACACTGGACCACTTCAACCCAACACTGGAATCTGTTCTGCTGCAATCTGAACTGCCCTCAGTAATCTCTGATATTTTTCGCAAATGTGTGCATCAGTAAGCTGAAGGGGATGTGGTGTCAGTTCTGTGGTTCCTCAAGCTAGATCTCCTCTGTGCTTTTCTTTGCTTCAAAATATGTCCCAACCACAATAAATCAGCACCAGGGGGGATTTTTTCTCCCAGAAGTAAAGATGGACAAAGGCTCACCAATCTGTAAAAGAACTGTCTAAACTGTGGAACAATTTCAGAAAAATGTTCCTCAACGTAAATTTGCAAAGATTTTGAGTATCCCACCATCTACAGAACATAAAATCATCAAAAGATTCAGAGAATTTGGAGGAATCTCTGTGCGCAAGGCCGAAGGTCAATATTGGATGGCCATGATCTTCAGGCCTTCAGATGGGACTACATTAAAAACAGGCATGATTCTGTACTGGAAATCAATGCATGGGCTCATAAACACTTCCAGAAATCACTGTCTCAACACAGTTGGCCATGCCATCCACAAATGTAAGTTAAAGCTGTATCATACAAAGAAGAAGCTATATGTGAACACATGCCATTTTTGTCTGGGCCAAAGCTCATTTAAAATAGAGGTGAAGTGGAAAACTGTTCTGTGGTCAGATGAATCAAAATTTGAAATTCTTTATGGAAACCTTAGAGGCCATGTCTTGTGGACTGAAGACTAAAGGGACATTCAAGCTTATTATCAGCACACAGTTCAAAGCTTGAATCTCTGATGGTATGAGGTTACATTAGTGCCTATGGTGTGGGCAGCTTCCACATCTGGAAAGACTCTATCAATCCTGAAAAGTTTATGGAGGCTTTAGAGTATCATTTACTTCCATCCAGACAACATGTCTTTCAGGGAAGACCTTGCACATTTCAGTGAGACAATGCAAAACATATACTGCATCCATCACAACAGCATGGCTTCACAGAAGAAGAGTTTGGGTGCTGAGCTGGCCTGCCTGCAGTCCAGACATATCGCCTATAAATGCATCGAAAAAAAAAAAAAAAAAAAAAAATCCAGCAAAGCAAACCCAGGACTGTTGAGCAGCTAGAATCCTAGACCAGACAAGAATGGGACAGAATTCCTCTCCATACTCCAGCAACTGGTCTCCCCCTTCCCAGATGTTTACAGCCTGTTGTTAACATAAGAGGGGATGCTACACAATGATAAACGTGGCCCTGTTCCTACGTTTTTTAGATGTATTGCTGCCATCAAATTTAAAATAAAGCTTATATCTTAAATGAAATGGTAAAATATGTATATCAGTTTCAAAATCTGTTATGTCGTTTATGTTCTATTGTGAATAAAATGGCTTTATAAGATTTGCAAATCATTGCATTGTGTTTTTATTTACATTATACACAGTGCCCCAACTTTTTTGGAATTGGGGTTGTATTTGGTAGAATATTGCCTGTGCAACCCCTTATGAAACTATACTTTTTTCCCATTATTTTGTCTAAATTTACATACAAATAGCCAATACAATTTATATTCAGTGTGTTCAGTACTATTCACTCTTCCCCAGACACAGCTATCTAAAGCCAGCTGTCCCCATATCAGATATAACTGGTTTTCAACAAGTACTGCATATTAAATAGTGGAGACATGTTTTTGTTCACCTTAAAATTGGGAAGCCACACAGCCTACGTGCTCTGTTACAGTTTGGGCATTTCATTCTTCAGTCTCTGTCCATATATGGGCAGCAGAGTTTGGAGGTTCATCTGGGATTTGAGACGCTCAATCCCTCTCCGGACCACCTCTTTAGATTAATTAGGTTCAGCACTGTAATTTAGATTTTTGTGTTTTCAAAGCAAAGCCATGTGAACTGAATACAATAACATGGTCTGACTTGCAAAGTTACACGTCAAACATTATAACCCATGTGACTTATTACAACTTCTGTCAGAAATTTAAAGTCTGTCCTAAAATGTATGCTCATAATTAACTGCATTTCAACAGAGTCAAAGAGGATTTCTTAGGCAAAAACATACTGGTGCAAACTTAACCATTTTCACTAACATAGAGCTGCATTTTTTGATTCCATAACCGGCATGTAAAAGTCTGTGTGCTACTTAAGAGGTGTCAGGAGGTTTTATGTTTTGATGACTCATCCCACCCTATGTCCTGACAGGGTGTAATGAGGGCAGCATCTGAGGTTATAAACTTCTTTCATATTAGAATGCGATATGCAGGCATTATGTAATTCTTTGACAAATAAGCAAAAAAATAATACAATAATACTTTCCTGTGTCCTGGAATATCCCCTGTCCTCAACAAACTAACTACATAATCCAAACTTTTATAATAGCATTATGAGAAAACAAAGAGACTCTAAGCTGACAACAGTTCAGTGTGCACATTTTCTACAGCTTAACCAATGTGCTTATCACAGTTACTGCTTTTTATCAGCTCAGCACAACAGAAGTACATGTGTTAGCTTAGTATCAAAGGAAGCAGCTTTTAATGAATGCATGTGGCATGAAAACACTCATCTGTGCTCATAACAGGAAAGGAAATGAGCTGTGGAATACTGTCAACATGGGGTTTAATGTTTCATCAAATGCAAAAGTTTGTTACATCTATTTCCTGCAGCCCTCTCGGCCCTGACACTGTGTTTATGTCATTATATCCCATCAGCTTACTTTCTGAAGCCAAGAGGGCCAAAAAGGGAAAAAAATATCCCCAGAGAAAAAAAGAGAGAAAGCATTGGCAATGCCGTTTATGTTCCAGCGATATATCTCACTTCTTATCAGTACAGAGGGAAGGCAGATGGTCTCAAGCATAAAAAGGAGGAATACGTTTGTTGGCATGTGTGTGAGATGAATGGCTAGATAAAAACTCAAATGATTAATTTCTTATATTGTCAGTATTTCTGTTTGCAGCTCTCTGTCAGGGAAATCTCTTAAGATACACAAATGTAATGTATACAGAAGCCATCCTCAGCATATGGACACCTTTAACTGATGTTTCACACAACGTGAGTGCCCTCCGGAGGTGACGTTTGAAACTACACTAAGTCAGTGAGGACAGAAAGATTTCATGTTTGAACATTAACCACAGCAGCATCAGCCTTAGAAAATATTGAACACATCTGTCTTTTCAGTGACATAATCTGCTTTGCTTGACTTGAGATAGAGGAACACTTCACTGTTTCAGCCATTACAGTGATGGGTGCCGAAGGACTCCTGAAAGGCTCAGTTGTTCACCATCAGTGATGGTGCAAGGGGATAGACTGTGCAAAAAATGCATCAGTTTATGAACAGTACTCCTCAAATGCAGGGAGTTAAAGACTTCTGGAGAAGTCTTTGCACATAAAAGGGCAAGGGAAAAAGCAGCACTGAATGCCTGTGACCTTTGATCCCTCAATTAGGGCTGCATTAAAAACCAGCATCCTTCTGTGACAGGTAGTACAACATGCTTGGGAACACTTTGGAAACCCATTGTCAGTTAACACAGTATGTCACTGCATCTGCAAATGTAAGCTAAGACACTATCATGCAAAGCCAAAGCCGTGTATCATCAACATCAAGAAGTGTCACAGACCTGTCTGGGCCTCATCTGAGGCATACTGGCCTAAAGTGGAAAAGTGTGTAGTGTACTAAAGAGTCCACATTTCAAAATGATTTGGAAATAATGGCAATCAAGTTATCTGGGCTAAAGAGGAAAAGGACAATCTAAATTGCAATCAACTTAACTTTTCAAAAGCAAGTATTTGTGATGGTTTTTTTTTACAATTTTATTCACTGCATATTTAACCATTACTTTAATTTGCTGAAAGAGAAAACTGTTGTGAGCTTCCTTAGTTTTTATACCTCTTCTTATCCTTTTGTAGGCACCGTTTCTTAAAATTCAACATCAACTACTTAAAACCTTTGATGGTTAATCTACTTCATAATACACTCAGAGCTTTGTGTTGATGTTTTGCCCTTAAATTTGACTCCTTTGACCCTGATAATGGAGCAACCTAGAAAAGAATTTCCTTGGGGAATTTGCTTCTAAGCATTGGTAAATACTTATCTTTACTAATGCCTCATTAAAGCATCAATAGCTGTATGTATTCATAAATTATATATAAATCAATCAAGAATGCATTTTGGATGATGAGCTTAGTATTTTCTAATGTTTTACTCATGCTAAAACTGCTTCACCCAGTATAGTATTTAATACTAATATATTTTTGGAATGTCTAAAGATTTAAATTTTTAGTGGTGATTCATCTCATAATTTCTTTAATTGATTGTGATTAATAAAGCTCTTTTTTATCACATTTTGAAATTCCACTATGTAGCACACAGAATTGTTTTTCTTACATTCTGGATGTTCCTGTCTTAAACTGAGGGTAAATGACTTTCTGCATGGACAAAGACCTGCGTTCATAGGTAGATTGAAGACTATAACATGAAAATGAATTTAACCAAATAAAAAGTTATTTGTTTTGGATCTTAATGGAAATAATGGGACAGTAAAAAGGTAAACACAAGGTTCAAATGGCTTCTGACTTGACCACTGAGCTGTCTGTAAGTTTTTTTAAGTGAAACTGACAGTCTGTGAGTTTTTTTAAGTGAAACTGACATGGCTTAAACAAAGTGTCTTGAAAAGGGAAATAAAGCATGAGATTAATCACAAACTTTTTATACCCAAATTTGAGCCGGCTCACTGAGCTTCTCTGAGAAGTCAGAAATGAATCAAGCAAAACATTCAACCACTAAAACTAATTTTTCTGTTCATGAATGCAAGTAAATAACTATAATTTGACATGTTAATCAAGAAATATGAATGTGCTTTTTTTTGTAAATCAGTAAATTTGAAAATTCATGGATACAATAATATTTGTATTTTAGCATTAAAAATATGATTTGGCTTAAAGAGCTTCTACATATTGGTGTACTTTGGGTGGTGGTCTAAAAATTTGTATGGCACTCTACATAAATATATATATATATATATATATATATATATGTATACACACACACACACACATGCAAGAAACAGATTTTCTACGTAGATTCTCACAAAGGAAAATTTAACTCTCAAAGAGCCTTACAAAATGCAGCTTTAATCAAAGCAGTAATGATAAGTATTTTTTTTCATGCAAAGCTACAAAAATATACCTATTTGCATCTTGTTTGAAAGTCACTAATTTGAAGGTTTTATTTAAACTTTAACAAAAAAGGGAAACAATAGCATGTCATATTTTTCCTTCTCAAATTTTCTGAATTAAATTATCCTCCAGAGGCGGATGGCCTGATGTGGATATAAGACCTGTCATATTTTTTGTGTGGTGTTATTTGATTGATAAGGCCTGCTCAACCACAGGTACACCACACATTAGGGACATGAGCTTGATGGTGTAACATTGTTTTATGTCTATATCAGGTGTGTCATACAGCCCAGCAAGTGATAAGCAATTTTTGAAAAGTTATGTTTTCAAGGTTAGAAAATTAAGCATAACTGGAGTAAATACAAATACCAATCATATATCATGGCATTGCTAAATTTGCCAGGTCAAATGAAGCTGAACTGGTCCTGGTTCCTAAATGAAGAGTACCTGGATGCAGCCAAGGACCTCAACCCCATACCGGAAGTCGGAGAACTGCCGCCATATCTCGTCTTCTAATACCGGAAGTCGCTTGAACTGAACATCTTCTTTGTTGTTTCCTCCGTGTGTCCCTGCCATATTAATATAGGCAAGTCCGCCA
The DNA here is from genome assembly GCF_018320785.1 of Cheilinus undulatus. NCBI lineage: Eukaryota > Metazoa > Chordata > Actinopteri > Labriformes > Labridae > Cheilinus > Cheilinus undulatus. Next base: position 23,686,503 of record NC_054874.1, on the reverse strand, counting down.
AATAAGGAAATACAAGTAGACAAAAAATATGTGAGTTTTCAGACCAACAAGCACAGCGATTACATAACATTCATTTTAATAAATTGATTTATGATCCAAATTCAAGAATCACTGAGCACAGACATAATATGCAACGGGAGATTAGCTGGCTGGCTGGACGCCGTTGTCACCACCATGTTGCCAGAGGCAAGTCTCTACGTCATTCAACACAGTAGACAGGTATTATGAAAGTTTTTGGAATACAAAGCTCAAACAATGGAATTACATGGATTTGAATTTATCATTTGTAATAAATTATCCATATTGAAATAAATAACTGATCTGAACTGCACTAAGAAAAAAACGAAGAAGACGTTAAGTTCACGTGACAACAGGTGTTTGAGGTTGAGGTTCTCTGCCAAGAGTACCTTGATGCAGACAAGATGGCCGACATACATCCAATCCATACCGGAAGTCCCAAACGGAAGTCCGTTCGTCTAAGGTTAGGCTTAGGCATTAAAACCCGAGCGGTTAGGTTCAGGGTAAGGCAGTGGGGAAGGCAATATATTTGAGATCCAGCACCAAGGGTTAGGCTTAGGCTCGAAAAAGACTGACAAACACTGGCAGCTGAGTCCAAGATGAAGAAGAAACTTCTGCTTGGGACTTCCGGCATGGATTGGATGTATAGCGAAGCCCATGTCAGCTATCTTGACTGCAGTTGGGTCCCTCTCTCCTCTGCTGCATTCAGGTCCCTCTCCTAAAGAGAGCTACAATCTGTTTTGTTTTGTTTTTTTGTTTTTTTTTGTAGTCCATCAGCTGTGAAAATGTTTTTTTTTTTGTATCTATGTATGTATGTATATATAAATGTACATTTGTATATAATGTATATACTGTGTATATACAGGTGAATTGTATATTTATTGTCTATGCATATTTGTATGGTGGGCACGTATCAGTAAGAGAGCTACAATCTGGCTGCAATAGAGAGACGCAGTCATGACGTAATTTTGTAGGCAAACCCGGAAGTCGCGTCGCATGGGTTCCCTCGGCGTCGAGCCTATGGGATTTTTTTTTCAAATGGATTTTTGGATTATTGCTGAAAATAAGCTCTGTGTCCAATTAAAGTTTATGAAACACGTTTTGGGTGCTTAATGATGACAAGTTACTAGAATTTTGTGACTGAGAGCAATCACATGTCTCAGACGTAAATTCGGAGAGGTAAAAGCTGCATTCATGAACTCCTCGGATTTTTGAGATACCATAACGTCTAACCGTTTGTGTCCCAAAATACCTCAGCTACACGCACGATAATCATTGGTGGGGATGATGTCGTGTGAGTTGAATATTGATGGCTAAAACTGCGCCCTTGCCATGAACACTGTATCGTGATGGGCTGCTTATCATATTATATTGTGAGTTCAGTAGGGCAAGTAAATTGCAATGGATTCCTACTCAAAGAACAGAACGCCACGGGCTACTCGATGAGAAATTTGAGATACACATGCAAGAAAATTGAGAAAAATAGTTACAAATATTACTTAATTAAAGAGGAAGTGGTAGTCTGGCATGAAGGGAAAACTGAGCCTTCTCACTCCAGTACTGTAGGTGGAGATGTGCAAGCCAGCTGGGATCCACAATACTGCAGAAGAAAACATGTCAACAAAGAAAAAAATCAGGAAGCGAGCGTTTTATTTCACTAGATATCCCAATTCAATAGCTCATTTTCCAAAAACGGACGGCCGCTGATTGTTATTTTTTGGAATGTAGTCAGTTTCATTTAAAGCTATTTCACCAGCGGGATCCTGTCAGTTATGACTGCACAATGAAACGTTGCTGGTTTACTGTACACGGAAACGCCAGGGTCCTAAGGTTATGTGCCTGGCGGGTGCAGCAGCTACCATGTGTCTTCAACAAAACATGACAGGGAGTTGACCACGAACGTCCCTCCGCGTTGCTGTAGCTTTGTGCGGCTGTCATATTTCTATTGGATGTGATGCTTTAGTTAGCCGGCTAGCATGACTTAACATGAGCTAACTCGGCTGTAATCTCGTATAGTCCGTGATGAAATGGGAGACATGGGCGATGTGATCGTTCTCAGCTCGGACAATGATGATGAGGACTCTGATGTGGAGGTACTGGGCTCTTACAGTCACTTCATGACCAAGGTTGACCCGCTGCCCCTCGCAGCGGTGAAAGTAGACGTTGATGCCCTGAACGTCAGCGTCCCAAAGGTAAGCCAGCACGCGCATCAACATCAAAGAGGTTTAGTTTTAAACACGAACCAAAACGAGTTTCAATGCCTGAAGAGAACCAGCTTCCAAGCGCCTTTCCCAGCCAGGTAAAACTCCAACATAGAAAACTGAATCCATCCTCTTTTGCTGTCTTTGAGTGTCCGTATGAGGGAATATTTGTCAGGAAGCAAGTTCTCTGTTTTTGTTAGGGAAGATATGAATGGGAGGTAGTTTTTATGAAAACACACAAAAATACTTTGATTTGAAAAATAAGCTGCAACTGGTAAGCTGTTTGAAACTACTGTTCCTAATTTGAATGTTAAGTTTGTGCTGATAAGAGTGTTAAGCTGTGCGCTCTTTAGTTGCTGCACCTAGCTTAAATAATAATGTGTTAACATTAGGTTAACATGCTGCAAAGTCAGAGGGTTAGCTAACACCATTGGTGTTGTAAATGCTAGAAAGCTAGTCCAAAAGTAAAGTTGTTCATATCTTTTCCTGTGGTACATTAGTCAGTTGTTTTATTGTTCACTTTGTTGATTTTTTAGACATATGGCCATCCTTCATTGATTTGCAACTTTATCCACAACAGCCTTATACATCTAAAGCAAGAACCACGCTCATACATACATCCCAACATAGCATTGCACACATTTGTTACCACGTCAGCTTGGATTGAACAACCCAGTAAGTGTGGTATCATTGTCTTAGTATAATGCAAATCCAATTTTGGCAACATCAGAGTACTCTGGGATCTTTGGCACCCCCGGAAGGCTGGTATACACTGTGTGATTTATAGGTGTCCCAGATGAAAGATGACCATCCATGGCAATTTCTTTGGTCATGGCTCTAAAACTATGGTCCTATGTCACACCGTGAGACAGGTTGCTATTGTCATTGTCTTGTGACCAAAGATAGCCTGGTATAGAATTCTGACTGTGTCAGAAATTTGGCTATGACCTACATATACTAGCCAACCAATAGGAATGCATTAAGAAATGACATAACAGTAAACATGACACTGGTGTCAACAATAGCCTTAGAACGGCGACAATGCCAAAAAGCAGAAGTTTGTGGGATTCCGACAAGAAGGCAAAGTCTTGACCTCAGATGTTTTGTAAGCATTTGAATGCCTCAGTTATATTGGCTTTGTTGTTACTTTGCTTCTTTATTTACCACAACACTAGTGATGTGGCACACACTGATGACGTTTATTTCTCGCAAATGCCATAGCCAGCGATTCAGCGGCAATAAGTGGGAGTTGTCATTGTACAGTCTGCACACATTTAACTTAATGTTGTATCGGATTCATGTCACACAGTGTAGCTTGTCAGAAACTTATAGGTTGCTAAAAATGCACAGCCTGTAGGAGGATTATGGGTCCACTTTCTTATAAAGCACATCAGTCTGAAAGGTGCTATATGAATAAAGTTTGATTGAGTAATAAGAAGAATTGGATTCTGAATTTAGGAATTCCAATGTACAAATCCCAGTTCCCCATGAAGCTGGTCCAAGTTGTTTCCAACCAACAAAGTTGTATAAATATTTTGTCTTTGTCTTGTATTGAAATGAATATAGGTTTAATCATATTTTGGAATCCCTGCATTCTGTTTTTATTCGCATTTTACACAACATCCCACTCTTGGGGGGAAATGGGCTTTGTATATTTTGCAAGTTTACCTCACGCAAACACATCTCCCAGAGACACAGGAAAACATGCTATATCAATGGCTTGTAGTTTAAAAGAGAAATTGTGTTGATGTGTTTAAACCTTAGTTCCAATTGTTTGTTAAAACAAAAAAATGTCAATAATGTTTCTTTGTTTTTCCAGGGGTTTATTGACCTCACAGATTCAAAATGGACTCTTTCACACTTAAAGAAAAAGAGAATAAATTCCACTGTCTCAGCAGTGGTGGACCTGACCGAGGATGACACAGAAAATGTGTCAGAAGAGGTGACAGAAAATATACTATCAGACAGTTTTCTTGTGAAGGAAAGCGGGAAAAATAAAAGTCCTACAATAAACGAACAAGATGGTAACTTACAGCCAAGATCCTCAAGTGACCCAAATGCACCGCATGAGGATTGTTCGAGCCTAAAGCAGAGGCAAAAAAATTTGGATTCTCAAAACAAGCAAAAGCAGACCGCCAATGAGGATCTTTGTGCACCAGTTATACAACTAGAAAGGCTACCTTTTCTCGAGAACTATGTCACCGAACTGAAATCTTTAAATTGTTCAGTCTTGACCAAACATTGTATGCCAGTGTCATTGAACATTTGCAGACAAGAGAAAACCAGCAATAATCTGAGGACAACTTTTGCATCAAATGGTCTCGACACTGAGCCCCCACTAGACGAACCCCCTCAGATGTCTCCTGTCAGAAAGGGACAATTAGAGAACAGTGACGAATTTAAAAGCAAGCAGTTATATACTGAAATATCTCAGAGTGAAGATATAAGGGATGACTTTCACTCAGACATGCCCACCCCCTCTCCATCGTGGCCTCTTTCATCAGAGAAAAATGTACATGGTCCCTTTCAAAGTAAGCTCCCCTGTTCCAATCCAGAAAAGCTGATATCAGATAAAGCAGAATCAGTACAATGCCTTTTATCTCATCTTTCAAGTAACCAATCTCTGGCAACCAGACTAACCCTTCCTGAGCCTAATGACCTGGACTGTCTGCACCAAAGAAGTCCAAAATCTCAGGACCTCATGAGCCAGGATGGCCCATTGCCCACTTCTGAACATACAGAAGCTGAGAAAACATGTGAATGGGAAACGATGGATGTTAAGGCCGATGAGGAATCAAACAGTTCTGACCTCCTACACTGGAACATCCCAAATGAACCTCCTTTGTCAGGACCTCTAACTGAGGCCATGGATAGCAGATCTGGAAGCTGGTACCATGGGCAGGATCAAGGAAGTGACAGTCCACGGTCTTTCTTTTGTGAAGAGGGAATTGATGGAGAACAAGTTAACACAGAGAACCGATTTGAGATGGACTTCAGGGAAGCCAGTGGAGAGGACAGGCATTTTGTGTGCCCAGTTACACTTAAGAAAATAATGTCCGGACAAGCTCAAGCTCTGGTGAGACACATTTTCCAGCCATTCTCAGCCAGTTGTAGTATGCTGTGTCCCACTCTGATAGCTAATTCTGTAGTACACGGAAGATACATGTACCCATTTCGCCAATTTTCCCAACTTCTAAATACAATGATCTTATTTGGGTGTTTTATTCTCAGTAGATGACAACTGGTAAGATGGCAAAAAGATCCAGCAGGTGTCAAACTGTGAATTATGCAATGAGAACCCATTTACATTCATTTTCAAAAATACTATCTTAATGTCATTAGAGCTTGGAAATCAATATTATTTGTAATAACCCTTTTTCAAATTATAGCTTTCTCTATATTTACACACTCTCCCCCAGTCACACCAACACCCCTATAAAAGTCCAGGGGCTTGTAAAAGTAACAGTTCAAAAGTACATCAACCAAGTGGTCTGTTATGGGAGGAGGGCTATTCCACAGTTGAGGGGCCATGACTGAGAAAGCATGGTCACCACAGTTACATTATTTTGGGGTTATGCTACTCTTAGAGCAAAAAGTCAAGCAGCTCAACTTTATTCAACTGCCTGAAAAGCAATCACTAGATCAGCCCATTTTTTTAGTAGAATGTGGTTTATCTGAGTAGACATTCAACCGACAATGGAATGGAATGGCTTCCATGCAATAGATATACATACTGATTTAAGTAAAAGTTAGAGTGGTTTCTTATTTTATTTTGTTTTATTTTATTTATCTAAAGAAACCACTTATACATTTTCCACAAAATATTGTGGAGCTCTTCCCAAGTGAAATCATCAATGTTGTGTTGTTTAGAAAAGAGTTGGAAGATATTTTTTCTGTCTGCCAAATGCTGCATTTTTTTTAGTTATTTTCACTACTGTAGTTGTCATTCACCACATTTAGAATACCAAGATTAAAATATTTTATTTGGAAATGTTTATAAAATCAAGCAAACATATTTTCATTTAATTTTATGTAAAAACAAACCTATAAACAGCAGAACTAGAGAACAACCTAGCTTTGCCATGGCCTATTAAATTTTCCCAGAACTGAATGTCTTTTTCATAGCTGGTGAAATTCTGTGTGAATGTGGACTTTTTGAAATGTGTTACAAACAAGTTATTCACCTAGCCACCTACAGGTAAAATTACAGAAAAAACACAGGCCACACTTTGGTACTTACTTTACATGTTTAGGGCTGTCAAATGACTGCAATTTTTAAATGTGATAAATCTGGGTATTTTTGGAGATTATAATCCTTTTATTTTGCATTTTGAAATTCCAGTATTTTACATTTAAATCTTTTATTGTTTCATCTTTATATTTTTGTACTGTCATAAACTTAGGGTATTTACTTCCTAACCCTAACAGCCCTAACATTTATATTTTTTCTGTCACTCCCATTACTCACACTTGTGTATTCCACGCCAGATACATGACATGGCTTTAACAACCAACAAATAAGAAAACCCACAACCAAAACAAACCACAAACTTACTACAGAACCACCGTTTTTAATGTAATAAACATATTAAGTTTTTCACAAGTAATAGCAGTTGCCTACAAGTTTTAGTTAAAGTTATGTGCATGCACTTTGCAAACTGGTACTCCAATGCAAATAAAATGTGCACACAGGGTAACTAAATCATGCCCCAGTCATTAATAAGTGTAAGCAAATTATTAAAGTGCATGTGCAATTTATAAACCAGGTGCACAAATCAGAAGTGTAGATTTGTTTAAGCCAAACATCTACCATAAAAACTTCAGTCAAAGTAAAGGTAACATAAAATATATCCCTTTCTTGTGGCTGGGAACTTTTCAGATAGATGTAGGTAGGAATCCCAACAATAGGATAGCAAACAATGCATTATGTTTAAAGTAGGGAACTGCTTTTATGTTTGTATTACATTTGTAGGATTAATGCATTAAAGGCTACAGATCTGTATCTGCTTTGGGTTTGTTGTGTTTTTTCCAGCTGTAATTATGGTGGTAGGTGTTAATGTGTGTGTGTATGTGTTTTTTTTTTAATCAAGATTGATGAAAAAGAAGAAGGTTTAGGATCCCCGGAGGTGATATGCAGTCATAGCCTGAACCTGGTTAACTGTACCATTGATGTAAACTACCCAGAGGGCACTCTGCAACTACTGTCTGACCTGCTGCAGCCTGGTTTTTACCCTCCCAAAGATATCATCGTCCACCTGCTACGAGGCATTGTGCTTGACCCACAGTGTCCTTATCACCTGTGTGTGCAGGCCTTTGGTCTGCTGATGAAGACACAGAGGTAAGGGAACCAGAGCAATAAGAGTTAATCATAATGATTTCTTTTTAGACTCTACCCCCTTTTAAATCTGTCATTAAATTAAACAACACCGACAACTGCTCTCTGATTGCAGACACCACATAGCTGATAAAAAAACAGTCCCATGGGACTGGGAGTTAGTGACTTCATGCATGGACAATCAGGTACTTCAAAATCTATGAATACTCAACAAAGCTGGGTGAGCATTACCATTAGTGTTGTTTTACTGGGCTATATAAAATGTGTAATTGGTTCTTCTATTGTAAAATGGTTTTGCCTAATGTGCTGAAGTACTGTGAAGCTGGGATGCATTTTTCTGTTCCCACTGAAGTCTTGTATCTCAGGTTAATTTGCCCTGTGGGTTTTTGTGTTTATAATGTTTTCAAGAACTTTTTTGTGAGTCAGTGTAATCCAAAAGCAATTGGAGTCATCTCAAAACATGATATTTCAGATACTGCCTGCTGGGGGAAAAAAGATTTGATCTTTGTGTATGTCAGTGTAACTCTTCCCTAATGTGAGATAATGTGTCTGTGGCTTCTATAGGATGACTCCAAGAGACATCGGACCGAGGTTGTGCGCATGCTCCTGGAGTACACTGTGCAGACTTTGGAGGATGACTTCCGGGCAAAATGTTCTTCCTCTACCGTCCGACACTCCATTGCAAAGGCAACACTGTCATGTGATCAGCAGTTCTCTAATGTCAGGTGAGTTCCTCTTAACAGGGATGTGTAAAATAGGAGGCATTGCACATCACACAGTATCGTGTCCTTTATAAAACTGTTTATTTGAACTGATGAAAAGGCAAGTTTTTCTTGTGCTGACCAGTTGTTTTGTTTAAAGGGGACATATTTTACCCTTTTAAGACAAGTTTATATTGTTCTCAGAGGTCCCAAAAACATGCCTGTCAAGTTTGTTGCTGAAAAAACACTCCAGTATTGGATTTTTGCATGTCTAAAAAGCCCTCTGTTTCAGCCCTTCCCATAACGAGCTGTTTCTGTGTCTGTGGCTTTAAATGTTAATGAGCTGTCTGACTCCGCTCCTGACCACACCCCTCTCAGGAAATGGATGTGGCACTCCTGATGTTACAATGTTACAGACACTTTTATCCAAAATTAAGGACCTGACTGGGACTTGAACCATCAGTCTCTCAGATCAAAGTCATTAGGGTAACCCACTGAGCTATTTAGCATCTCAGCTGGCAGCAGAGAGGAAGATGAAGAGAGAAGGGTGGAACTTTCTTCCAAGTGGGGAGGGCCAACCAAACCTGGGGGCGGGTGCTTACTCCCCACATGACATCATGAGGTTAAAATCTGAGAACGGCTTGTTTCAGCACACATTTTCTGAAAGAGAAGTGAATGGATTTTTCTGGTACTTGAGGGGATTGTGGACAGGGCTGGGGCACATATTTTTGTTGGAAAAGTCTAAAAAAGTGATTTTTGCATATGTCCCCTTTTATGCTGGTATTAAAGGAGGAAATTAACTAATTACATCTACTGAAATTACTGTAATGGAATTGCTTTTCTGTCTTTTTGTACTTTCTTGTAGTTTTACTTTTACTTTGGCATGTGTTGAAAGAAGTATTGCACTTGACTACACTTTAAAAACATCAAGTACTGAGTAAAAAAATGGAGTCAAAACAAGGAGGTGCTGCCTTACTGTTAGGTATCAAAAGTAGATACTCAGTAATTTAAGTAAACTTTAAATTGAGTACTTTTTACTTTACTTTACTTACTTTTACTTAAGTGCAATAGTCTCGTAATTTTTTTCTACAGTCACATTCACAGGCTGACTGAAATGATTGAATACAGAGCACTCTTGACTTGATTTTTAAACTTCAAAACATAGTTACACTAAATGTTTTTAAATCCTTTTACTATGTATCAACAACCTAACAAAAATGAGCATGTTTAATTAAGGGGATCAGACCAAAATGCATTACCAGTTAACACAAGCCATATTTTTGTTCCTGTCGTTGCAGTGACACAATTCCCTATTTGTCTTAACAGTGGCATCTCACATTCCTATTCCTTATGTTTCATTCTGTGTAGATGTTAGGTGCTGTTGAATGTTTAACAATGACTGTTGTTAGATGTGTGACTGTACAGTACATTACCATACTCATTTGCCTTGAAGCTGTTCTGTGAAAACAAAACTTCAGCACTGTAAGCTCTTCTCATTATCAAATAAACGAGCAATATTAGAAATCAGTCTTTGATTACCTGTTCACATCATAGTTTATGAATAACAACTTCTACAGGTTTCTATTTTAATTACATTTTCAAGGGATAAACTGTTATCTGTTTGATTGCCAGGGACGTTGTCAAATGGCTTTTTTCTGCCATCATAAAATCAACGGAAAATGGAGTGAGTAGAGAAGCAGCCAGAGAAAGAGATGAACAAATCAGGTAAGTAACAAGGAAAATAAATAAATGCACCTTTTTATAATCAGTGGTTTTCAGCCTGAGCAAAATGAAATAATGCAATTTTTTAATAAACTCAATTTTTCTTATATTCTTGTCTGTCATTTCCATTTTCAAGTTTATTTCCCCTTTATTCCCCTGTAGAATAGTATACATCCTCCAGAGGATGCTGTCCTTGGCTCTGGAGGTGGACTGCTCTCCAACTCTCAGCTCTGCCAAACTGTCCCAGGAGCTTTTCCATATGCTCATCGGAAATGAGCCCCAACGGCCCCAACGAGCACACAGGTGAGGAGGAGGAGGGATGGGGTTTAATGTTAATCTTTTAAGGTCCCACCAGAAAAAAACAGTCTCTACATTATTTCTGTAGCCCTTCATCCTACATTGATGGATGATTCTTTTGCTCAAAAATGACCAAAATATCCCTTAGTGTATATATTTAGGGCAATAATTTAGTGTGTGAATCTACTTTTTCAGAATAAATCACCGTAAATATATTTACAGTATATATGTTCTGGTTAAATGATCTGTTTCTGACACTCAGGATGTTGTTGCTGGAGTGCCTGCAGAGTCAACTGTTGAGATGTAAGCTGCTGGAACATCTGTTGGACTATGTATGTCCAGTGAAAACTCCTGTGCCCATGTCTCTCAGTCTTTTATTGCACTTTCTGAAGAACTGCACTCTGGAACCTGACCCTTCGGTGAATATCATGCATCTCATTACATCTTCATGTGTTTGACCAGTAACATTTCTAAATCAAGAAATTTTATTATTAAAATGATTTAACCCAAATCTTAACCTCTATGTTTTCAACAACATACGGCTATACAATTCAACTGAGCCATGATTGAATTCTTTAGGATGGCACTGAAAGGTGGAAGAGGTGGGAAGAGTTGGTCCATCTTCTTTGGATGTTGCTGCTTAGCTACAACAAAGCAATGAAAGGTGAGATTTGGTAAACGTCAGCATGTTGTACAACATGATGTGTAGCCATAATCATGAAAAACCATGAAATACCTTTAGGACTGGGTGCCATGAGGATTTTAATGAAACAGATTGAATGACCCTAATAAAGACCACAAGTTGAAATTATTTGATCTTAATTTAAAGTTCTCTAAATATAAGTGTTGTTTGAGCTGTCTGTTTTCCTCAATGATACCGACACTGAAACTGATTTACCAATTATGTCTGTATTTTATGCATGTTAGGGTCTTTTTGGTGCACTTGGATTTCACAACAGAATATAAGGGGGCACAAGCTTTTCTGACTGGAAACCTGATATTTTTATATTGCCACTGATCAAGAAAAGCATCATATGTTTATCTCTTTATGTCTTTTATGTTTAAACAGAAGGCTCTTGCTGTTTTACATTTGAACTTTTTAAGAATAATAGAAAAGGGATGCATTGAGGATTTCATTTCAGTATCCACCGAAGTTGCTGCACTTTTCCAGATGTATAGGGTTTTTTAATTGTTTTATGTGGTTTTGGCTGTTTCCCAATTCACATATAAATATCTTTACAGATTAATAATTTATCTGTGTAGTCAATGATTGTGGCTAAGGAGAGACACATTTTGGATTATGCTGGAGCCATTCACATTGTATGGTTTAATTTGCTCATTTTTCATTAGCTTCTTCAAAGCATAAGTAAACCCCCAGCTCAGAGCTAACTCCGCCCACTTCAGTAATTAAAAAAAAATGCACAGACAGTGAGCAGTTTGGTCCTAAGAGGAGGGAGGGGAAAAGGACGGGGTTTTCCAGATGAGCCAGGAGTGACAGTGAAGTCCCCTTGCTTGTAAGTGACACAGAGTCCCGCAGCACTGCTGCCTCAGAGCAATCTTTTGAGGTGGAGGATTTTTCCCCTCCAGAGTCCTCTGAAGCAGGCTCCTGTGTGGTGGTGGTGGACTATGGAGGTCCTGAGCACTACCTGTTTGGGCCGTTGGCTCCAGCACCGGCGTTACTAAAGCTGGAGCTCTCAGAGCCAAGGCAGTGCAGGAGAGGATGGGAGCGGTCTCTGAATGGTAAAGTCGGTTAGAGGCGGTAACGTTCGACCTTTTTATATAAAGTTTGTGACATAGAAACCTACCAAGAGTAGGTTTTTATGTCACATAAGCCACGCCTTTTCAGAAAAGAATTTTCAAAGCAGATGTCCGTTTGAGCTAATTAAAAGCCATAAAATGCAGATTTTTATCAGTTTGGTGCAAATGTCAGAAATAACACCAGCATTGATGTGTTTTATCATAGTTCAGTCAGATACTTCAGTGTACAGCTGAAAAAAATCTTAACGTGTTCACTACTTTTTTAATTGTTTTGTGTTATTTAGCAAAGATTTTTTTAATACTGCAGTATTTTCTTGTGCTTTATTTTGAAAGACTTTGTAGTCTTGCACCAGGTAAGGTGTATATAGATTTGCAGATAAGCAGGATGGCTGGGTATCAGATAAGTTTTTTTTTCAAACAAGAACTCAGAAAATCACAAGAGAAAAATGCAAGGATGCTAATTTTCAAGACAATTTGTTGGACAAACACAGATCAAACTGGGAATTTCTTTGCATGGATGTTGACATTTTTTTGTTTTTTAATTGACAAGAGCAAACAGCAAATGCAGATAGAGTTCCTGTAGCCATGAAGCCCAGTATTTGCAAACAAGACTAACAGATACCAACTGTCAGTATTTTGCAACTTGTCTGGAACTGAAACTACGTAGTCAAGAACCTGTCCTTAATACTTGAACATGAATTATTGTTCTCACATAAATTTTGTGACTATGAAGATATTCAAAGTCTCAAAATAAATCTCAGAATTATATAATCAGGGGTCATCATACACAACTTCATTATCTTCCTTGTTTTTCTGTTAAATCTAAAAAGGTAACCAGATTGAGCCTGTTAGATTCAAAGCCAATGTCTTTATTGGCGAGGTCAGCTTTCCATCGTCCTGCAAAGCCATATGGGATTGTACTGAGCTGTTTTATTGGAGCCTTTTTTGTTCAGCACTGAAGAAAGGGGGAAAAGCTGGAGTTCTTACTTTGGTTAAAACCATCAAACAAGAAATGGAGTGTACTTACCATTTTTTTCTGTCTTCTCTTCTCTTTGATATTCTTTGTTGTCCACCTCGTATTTTCCTGCATGTGTGTTTTTGTCTGTGCTTCATCGCTTTCTCTCTGAATGAATAAATGTATTGATAAATCAAAATGATGTATATTTTTTACATTGTTGTGCTTTTTATCTGTTGTCATGTCATGACTTCTGCTCCTTACCTTCAAGGCCATCCATAACATTACCCCTCCCACCTCCTGCACACCAACACTTCCTCTTGCACTCTCAGGTCCTCTATCCACCCCACCTGCCTGCTCAACCACTATGGGTTGTAGAGCCTTTGGCTGCTCTGCTTCCCTCTTCTCTCTTTCCACTGGACATCTTTAATGTCAACTCTCTCTATTCTCAAATCTTGTCTCTAATCTTTTACAAACTATCGTATTAAGTCTAGTTATTTTTTCCTTCAAAATTGTGTCATTTATTTACGCTGTGTTTGCGTCTTGTTTTAAATTTGCCTTGAAAGGCGACCTTGTGTGCTATAAAAGGCGCCCATGAATTTAATGTGTCACTATTATTATAATTGAAAATATGTCTGTGGCATTTAAAATCTGATTTAAATGTATATTAGTGCATCATAAACACAGGTTACAGTTGCTTAACCTTGTACAGTACACTAGCAAAGTATTCTGCTATACTTGAAGTCACCTCACTGTCCCAAGCCTACCTTTGTAACTCGACTTCTCCATTTACAGGCTATCTCTGCAGTACAGTTGGGAAACAGAGGGACATAGTTGGCACCCTGGTCTACAGACAGGATGACATGGTTTCCAAAACTGACGTTCATGAAGCTATAGAGGCCTTTCTTTCAAGATCCAAAGCTGACTTAGGCCAGGACTTGCCTCTTCATGTGGAAGAGTCGCTTGGTTATCTACAGGATTACCTGCTCGATGTCTGTCAGTGTTAATTAAAGAAATAACCTCTTTGTTACTATCATTCCCTTTATGAACTGCAGTGTTTTAATTTTATATGTATAAAGTTATATGAATAGACTTGAACAAGTTTGTATTTTTGGTAAAGACAGACCATGTTTGTTTTTATAAATCAAAATTAATTAAATCTATTTTTTTCTAAATTATCAAGTTGTCCTACCTCTACAAAGATGCATTCACAATACTTGTGTTTTGATTGAAGAGGCAGCCATGGGTAATAGGTATATTGCTGCTAACTGCACAAATTCTAAACAATACACATCAAATTTAAGTGTGGTTTCCTAATCATCCATATTATGGCAGTCAATCATCACTTAGGGGTTTTATTTACTCTGGCTCAACAGCTGGTTGGACCGTCTACGCGCTGACCAATCGGATGAAGCGCTGTTATCGCCAGAGGGAAAAAAATCCTTACAGTCGCCATGATACAGCAGCGGAAACGGGCGAGAAGTAGCTAGAAAACAAAAGAGAACACGCAGTCGTCCTCGCTATCTGGTATGCTCTTGCAGGTAAAAATTGAGTCCTTCTTCGTGTTTATGAAGTAGTTTCACTCCCTTTATCATCGACTATTGCAGACGTTCAAAACGCTTCGCTAATTTTCCGACTGTGGACTTGTTTTAATAGGAAGTCGGTCAGCTCCAAATAATTGGGGTCTGTTAGCTTTTAGCTAGCAAGCTAACTCATGCTAAGCTAAATAGCTCGCAAATGCTTGCAAACCCAACATTGTGTAGCTTTGTAAGCTCGTTTGCTCTCTGTTTATCTCCAGTGTTGGTTGTTCTGGCCACTAGAAGCTAGCTAGCTGTTGCTAAGTAATGCGCTGTTTCGAGGCCCAGTGTTAATGCGCAAGTCAGTGCTTTGCTATTATGTAAACAACAATTGCTCAGTTTCTTTTGATATCACTTTGCATCTTTGTTAAGAGCTAATTTAACAGAGCTATAGTCAGCTAGTTGCTAATGGTCCCGAACTTCAGATACCAATTTTTAATACAGAGAGTTAGCAAGTGAGCTAGCGTTAGCTTTTTAGCGTTTGTTATGTATAGTTTTATAGCCTCCTATTTAGGTTAAGCTAGGCTAATGAGCTAGCGTCAGTTAGAGGAGAAATCAGCAACTTTAGCTATCGTTAGCTTTTATTACTCACTGTTGAAATGTGTTTTAACTCTTTGGCTAATTAAGGCTCTACGTTGCTGTACAACCCTGTTTGCCAAATTTAACAAAGAGCTCTTCGGTGATTTAACCGTTGATTATTATGTAACTCGTTAAATCACAGCTTTCATTGTAAGCTGTTTAAGTGTTAATTGCATTGCATTATAAACGGTAGATGCGATGCACTGCTTTGACAATTCCTCGATCAAAAACTTCCTCGTAATGACTGGGTTTAATGTCCTCCCCAAACACGTGTGCATGCGGTAGCTATTTAAGATTTTTCATGCAAACGTAATTAGCTACCTGTTAATGTTAAACAGACGCATTACCTAAACATTAGTTCAGCGTGTTCCAGCTGTAGTGTGAGCTCAGTAACACCAGAAGCATGCCATTGATCTCAAATGGGATATCTTTTACTGTAGTCTTGATTGACATGTTATTTAAAATTTCTGTAGTGTTATAGGAATGCCCAAGGAAAAATATGACCCGCCAGATCCCAGGCGGATGTACACAATTATGTCCAGCGAGGAGGCAGCCAACGGGAAGAAGTCATACTGGGCTGAGCTGGAAATCAGCGGTGAGTTTTTAGTCAGAGATTCTACTTTGTGGATAAGAAGTGTCTTCATTTGCTTGTGTTGAAGCTGGGTGAGCTCTGAATGATGGTTTTCCTATGACATGTAGTTTTATATTTCGATCTTTCATTTTACTCTTTGGGCCCAGGTACTGGATCACAACACTAGATCTTAATGTTAAAACATGAAATTTGGCTCTAGTAATCTGGTACTTCGATGCAGTCAAGAATTTGTTATACTGTTTTTTTGACATGCCAAAAACTTTGTTTTGTCTATGGTTACATCTTTGCTGTTTGGTTGGACTAACATTTGAAAACATGCAAAAGAGATACAGTTTTTTTCAATAAAGTTAGGCATTCATAAGCTTGTGTCCTAATTTTAGTCAGAGCCAAGTTGGCACAGATTAATCTTGAACATTTATCTTTCAAAATAGGCTAAATGGATTTACTCATTCACAAACTGCCTGTAAGGAAATATGTTTACTGACTAATCAATCACTTAAGGTTGAATGTTGTCTTTGATAGAAATTAGGTTATTGTTTTTACTCTTGGTCACTAACATGAATTTTCAGCCTATAAGACGAGCCTTTGAAAAATGTATTTCACATTTGAGGTACAGCTTAGTTGCACAAACATTGTTGTCTTAGTGTGAGCATTTGTCTTTTTGATGTTTACTATTTCTTGAATTAATATAGACTGACATTTAGGATCAGTCAACGTTTTTAGCTCTGCAAAATCAGTAAACTCATGCTGACCCATTCACACCAGTGACTTATTCTACAGCCATGTGATCAAAAGTGTAATACTGGAACTTTATTCTACTCTGTCTGTCCATCTTCCTCTGCTACTGCAGGCCGAGTAAGGAGTCTCAGCACAGCCCTGTGGTCTCTCACCCATCTCACTGCCCTGCACCTCAGTGACAACTCTTTGTCACGTATCCCGCCAGACATTGCCAAACTACACAACCTGGTGTACCTGGATCTCTCATCCAATAAGATCAGGAGCCTGCCGGCAGAGCTCGGCAACATGGTGTCTCTCAGGTGAGGGCTTCAAGGCCAGCATTTCTTTCTTATAGTGAGCAGCATTAAAAGAAGTTTCATTTGTCATTGTTGTTTATTTTACCAATCATTTATAAACAATGATGTCACTTTTTGTGGCACTGGTAATTTTTCATGATGTCCTTCTTCTGGTCTGTCATTTTATCAGTATTTTTTTTTTTTTTTTTTTTTTATAAATTTACAAGTCTATCTATTGTGAATATATCAATTAAATGTCTTAACATTCAGTCAAATGTTGAACGCAAGTACATATAGGTTGTTTTCTGATCATAAAATTCCCCTCTGTCTTTGCAGGGAACTGCTTTTAAATAACAACCAGTTGCGGGTTCTGCCATTTGAATTGGGGAAACTATTTCAGTTACAAACACTGGGGTTAAAAGGTGAGTGGTTTATCAAGGTTTTTGTAGCTGTTTTAGCCTTGATATCCCATTGTTCTTGTAGCAGTAATTTTGCCTTGGCGTCTTTTCCACTAGGAAACCCACTTGCACAAGAAATCATGAGCCTCTACCAAGAACCTGACGGCACGCGGAGACTGCTCAACTACTTGTTAGACAATCTAGCAGGGGCGATTAAACGCAGTGAGTCTCCTCTCTCTGGTATTTTATGACTGGAAATTTTGAACTGCCACTTTATTTCTCTGAGAGATGTATTAATGTGCTATTCAAATGGATAAGAACTTTGTAAGCTTATGTGCCTCTAACTCTTTTAAAATAATTGTGCAAAAACACATTCATCTCCTTATCCATATGAATCTTTTTTTCCTCTTTCTCAGTACCAACGGAGCAGCCCCCGGCTCGGTCATGGATCTCACTTCAGGAACCAGACCGAACGCGGCCCTCAGGTGAGAACAGTCGCAAAGCATAAACACAATGCGGATGCTCATCAGTTTGCTTTTTTATCTGAGTGTCATCTACAGATATCTCTTCCTTCTTTTTCTTTAGGGAAAAGGTATAGGCTTATTAAAAAGTAATTATCCATGTTAGCTTATAGTGTGGTATAGATCCTGGTCTGTTTTTCATATGTAAAGAAATGCTGGGCTAAACCCAAAATCGTGTTTCAAGTCAGTCAAATTTTGAATGTTTAAATCCAGTTTATAAGAAATACTTCATTAGCTTTTTCTTAATCTGAAAAGTTAGCTTCCACCTACCCTGTGTATAATGGTGCAACCAAGACACCCATATATAAAGTGCTATGACATGTGCTGTTGTAACTAAGGCCCTGTCCGCATGGAGACGAAAACGATATGTTGCCGTTTCGTTTAGAAAAAGTTTTCCGTAGGGACAGGATCATTTCAGGAAATATCTGCGTAAGCATGAAACCACTGGAAACAACTGAAAACGCTGTAATGCATATGTCAAGCCTATACGTGGCGCTGTGTTGCTGCCACAGAAATGCGCCAAAAGAGAAGAAGAACATCACAGAAAACTGACGCAAACTTTCTTCTAGTTGCCCTTCTGGTTGTTCTCTGCATTGGATTTGAGAACATATGGTGTGTGCGTTTTGCGGTGGTGGTAAAGGAGCATCAGATTTTTCTGTAAGAAGCATAACAAGCTCTGTAGCTTCTGCAGCATGAACACAACCGTGTAGTCTGCTATTATTGTTTTGGCCGGACCCACGCAGGCACCTTATGGGAGCTACGCTGTGTGTGACGTAATCGTTTCAGGAAAGATGCGGATAGCCGTCCATACGAGGACGAAATGGTAGTTGTTTACGGATTTATGCACTCTGGGACCCACTTTCAAAAAGTATTGTTTACAGTCTCCCAAAACGCCATTTCCGTGTGGATGAAACGCCGATATGACAAAAAACTTTTGCATATACGCCTGAATTCGTCTCCATATTGACAGGGCCTAAGGGTGCAGCTGCTATCATCACACATTGCATGCTCCCTGGTGGAACTGAAAATTTGCCCCTATTCATTGTGTACTGCAAGCTGCCACTTGACAGCTCATAACATGCTGTGATACATAATGGTGCAGACCAGACAGGTGGAGACTGGCTTCCTCTTTTCACTACCTTCTTACCTAATTAGGTCATAATTGTTCAATGGAAGAAAACGGGGCTATACTGATAAGTGCATAAAGGTTTGACATTCTGGTTTGATTAAAAATCAAAGACAAAAAATGAACAGAGGAGGGGTACAGGGCAACTTGTGGATTATGTGTCATATGAACCTCAAAACAGTCACCGCAGACTGAGAGCTCAACTACCATATTATAGCTTAGCAGAGGGACAAACTCTTGGTGGTAAAAACAGCTGGTACTAAAAGAGCTGCTCAGATGCAAATAAACTGCAGGTTAAAGAACACCAGACACAGTGTCATGCAGGAAGACAGTGTAACCTTTGTTTTACCCTGTGAGAGGCCCCAAAACAGACTGTGGCTTATATGTTGGTCAAACCTATAATCTGGATTTTACTTTACTTTGCAAACATTTTTTCAAAAAATTGAAATAAATAGAAATATTGGACACAGTTTTCTGGTGTTTTTCAATGATTAAGCAAGTCTGATTCATTTTCGTGTGCTGTATCTTACAGAACCTGTGCCATAGCCCATATAAAGTGCTTACACTACACAGCACTTGTACTTGAGTGCTTTTTTTGTGCTGCCTGTCAACTACACAGCCAGACTTTGAGTTGGTTGTACAGTTTCCACACAGCTGTGCAGAGCTGTCCTGTTCTTTAAAAGTGTAGACTGTGAAAAGGAGCAACATATAGGAGTTGAATCTATGAAATGTTGAGCAACAGTCAGTTTTGCCAGAATTAACTTATGTAAAATAAAAAATGCACAACACACCAGTAGAAATTTAGACTTGGAGACACTTGTTGCTTTTACTTACAATGAAACCCAATAGGCACTAGGAATTTGCTACGTTTAACCTCAGCAAAGTGTCGTGCCTAGTTTTAATGCAGAGTTAAAGTCAGGTCTGATTTTATATTTGCATTTTTTTTGTCACACATTTTTTTGTCATACAATGGCGCCATGTCAGACTATGCAACAAAAAAATCTTGCCTGGTCTTGGCCAACAGACAGACCACTCAACAAACGTGATCCTAATGCTCATCGTATACTGTCATCACTGCCGTCTATGTGACTGTACGAGTTCACAGGTCGTCAGGGAGGCGTGTCAAAATGTGTCAGTCAAAGCAGAAGTGCTCTGTATATGTGTGAAAATGGTCTTTTACTCAGAACAGAAGAAAACAAACAATTATGGATTGAATTGGTGGGAACTTGTATAATTTCGATCTGGTAAATTTTATCTTTATATAAAGATGGGAAGGAAATGCTGTCCTTTTGACCAGCGTCAGGGTGTGAAACTAGTCAAAGATGCAAGAAAAATTTTGACATGTGAGTCTTGTCACATGGCATCTTGGGTGCATTGAGATCATGTCAAATGGCAAGAATTTTCTTCATTCCTGACACTAATGTTTGGGACCAATGTTTTAGGATGAGGTGCAATGGTGTAGTCGGGCCGGAATCAGGCTGAATTTGTTTAGTCTTAGATGGCCTTGGCAAGTGGACTAATCTCTTGCAGGCCTTGTCCACACAGAGACGAAAACAATATATTTCCGTTTTGATTTGAAAAAGTTTTCCTTTAACAAGGGGTCATTTCAGGATATGACCACATAAGCATGAAACCACTGACAACTATAAATGATGTGGAAAAGTGCATTTTGAGGTTTTTATTTTAAAGAAAATAACTGTTATCATTATGAAGTTTGTTCAAAAACATTTGAATTATGCTCTTATGGCTGATGACTTGAAAAATACTCTCGACTGTCATTTGCATTAATATTTCGGAAAATAAGAGAAAAATGTCATTTGCTTGATAATGTGGAAAGCGGTGTAGTTGTTCTCTGCAGTGGATTAAAGAAGATCTGGAGTATGCTGTCCTCCGTGGTGGTAAAGAAGCATCAGATTTTGCTGTAAAAGTCATAATGAGCTCTGTAGCTTCTGCGGCATGAACACAACCCTGTAACCCGCCATTGTTGTTTTGGCTCTATCAGTGCATGCAGCTTAAGTGGGCTATGCCATGTGTGACGTAATGGTTTAATGAAAGATGCGGTTGGCTCTCTGTGTGGACGGGGATGATAATACTAGTTTCATGCTTAGCTACAAACTAGGTAGGTAAAGTGGGGAGGCATAAATCAGACATTGCTTGTGGTTAGGGCTGTTACTGCTGTTTGTGTGGAGCTTTGACTTATAAAGATTCTTGTTGGAAATTAAAAACGGGCTTTGGATGTCTTGCCTAATTATAAAATGGAGGTATCTCACAGTGGAAGAGGATTGTACTACAGAATAAGATGTAACTTTCATCAGATTTTCAGGCTAGCCATTCAACAACAGTGATGAAGTCCTCTCTCAACCCTAACACTTCGAATGGACCAAGAATTGTTAATTTTTCTTGATATTTTCCTGGTTAAAGTTGGACAATTTCATTGAAATTGAAAGTGGGTGAAAAGCTATATGAACAATAGGCAGCAGTTTGTGCAAATAGGGGATTGCGAATCAACATGCATAGACATAGCTGTTGGGGTCCCCCAAGAATCCGAGTCAGGTCAGAAGTTGTGTATTTTTTATATTTTTGAGATTTGTATGGGGTCCAACAATTGAAATGAGTTTTATTTACAGATGACACCAATATTCTTTGTTCAGGGGAAAGTATCAAGCAGGTTTTGGGAGAGGTCTTGACAGAAATGAGTAAACTGAAACAGTGGTTTGATATAAATTATCATTAAATTTAAACAAAGCTAAATGTATCTTGTTTGGAAACCGTAACCCAGATGTACCAGTAAAGATGTTAATTAACAATGTTGATATTGAAAGATTGTATTTCTCGGTGTGATTTTGAAATCAGAAAATCAGCTGGACAACTCAAATCATTTGTGATTGGTCCAAGATGGCCAAGGGCATCTCACTACTGGGAAAAACTAAACACATATTGAACCATAAATCACTACATATCAGTTATTCTTGCCTGATTTTACCATATCTATCCTACTGTGCAGAAGTTAAGGGCAGCACTTGCAAAAGCAACTCAGAACCATTATGCATACTTCAAAAAAGAGCAATTTGGATGGACCACAAGGTGGGGGTATAGGGAACACTCAAATGCCCTGTTTCTACATTCCCATGCATTAAAATGTACAGATCTGGTCAATATGAAACTGCAATAATCAAGAAGTTACTCACTTCAAGGCAACATTCAAAGAATGTTTTGTGATAGGGAAGGGGGCTGTAAGAGGAAAATGTAATTTTTAAAAAAGTGTGTACGTACGACTAGAACAGTTTGTGTATTTCATGTGGAATGGTTTGGTTGTAGATCTTTTAAAAAAACTGTTCAAAAAATATATTTTTGGCAGGTACACGGTAGATGAAAGGTTCTGTGATTAATATTTCTATTTTTTGATAGCACTGAGTGAATGATTGTGAAATAACATGTTACTGTAGCTTATTTATGGAACAAGTTAGTGAATAGAGTTATTTGTATGTTGGCTGTGAAGACATCTGAAGATTTGCTTAATTAATTTGAGTAGAAAAGAAAAAAAGGGGAAGAGATGTGTAAGTTTAACTTCTACCTACACCTTTTGATTTTGTTTGGTTATCTTTTATGATGTTTTTTTATATTTATTTTTTGTTCAAAATAAAGTTATTAATTCTTCCATTCATTTCAAAGATACGTCCCTCTGTTTCTCTCTTCAGCACTGTTTTCTGTGATGTGCTACAATGTGCTGTGTGATAAATACGCCACACGACAGCTATATGGCTACTGCCCCTCCTGGGCTCTAAACTGGGAGTACAGGAAGAAATCCATCATGCAGGAGATCCTGGGCTGCAATGCAGACATCATCAGTTTGCAGGTGAGAGATGGATGCTAAAGCATGTGTTGGATGTTTTTGTAAAATGTCACATTTATTTCAAATCCAAATATAATCTATGAAAACTGATAAAATGTGGTTGAGCGTTGGTAGCAGGATGTTTTTGGCCACATATGACACAATCAAAGCAACACTGTAAAATGTTTTACAGTTCAATAACCCTTCAATAAATGCTCACTTTGTGAAGTACTGTGCTTGTTGAGAACTGTTAACACTGACCAGTGATGTTTTGATTTTATTTCACTTAAATAGGTCAGGACTTTTTCCATGCTACGAAAGAGAGAGAAAGCATTGAGCTGTTTTTTTTAATTTATTTAAGGTGTTTGGTGGAAGGATGCTGCACTCTGGTCATCATCTAGTCCCTGATTTAGCATGTGTTCAAATTGCATTTATATTTGTTTTTATATTTGTTTCTGTCTCTCTTTGCAATTGAATTGTGTGGCTAAATACATGTAAAATACCTTATGAGATGTGTCAATGATGTCATATGGAGCAAGAATAATATATCATTCTTAGAAATCTGGAAAGAATCTTTTGCAGACAAATGCATCTTTGTGTTCACCAAGAAAGGCTCATTCCCAGAATTTTCTCTTTCTCTTATGTGACAGCCTTTTCTGATTTTGAACACGTATTTTGTGTTGATTACAGGAAGTTGAGACGGAACAGTACTACAGCTTCTTCCTACCTGAGCTGAAAGAGCAGGGATACGACGGGTTTTTCAGTCCAAAGTCACGAGCCAGGACTATGTCAGAGTCGGACCGTAAACACGTAGACGGTTGTGCAATTTTCTACAAAACAGAAAAGTATGTATCCACAATTTAGTATTTATTGTCTTATGGCATGAACACCTTGTTGTAAATCCTTTTTTTTTAAATTTTCTGAATCACTGGCTTGTAGCATTATCTGATTAACTCAAAGTCAGATTTTTAAGGTGTTTTTAAACACCTTATTTTGTGTGAAAGTTGGATGTACCCTGTGGACCAGCATGACCTATATGAAATCTTGAAACATACACATTCACTGCTGCAAGTGCAGCTCCCTCATCATGTATGCACCTGAAATTTCAAAGACATCCCTATTCAGGGCGCATTGCAAGCAGCTGCTTCACTGCTGGAAATGTGCTAGAGTAAATATTGACATAGATCAGGCTGGCGGCGCTACTAACCATTCATAATCCTGCATTTAAAGAAAACGATGATGTATGGTTGGGCAGATAGACCTGGGGGGTGCTGGTTAACGTTAAAAGACTTCTTTATAAAAGATGAGAAGTGACCAGCAGTGCGACTCTTGGTCTGAGAGTCTAAATCACAACTAAAAACGTAGGCTGAGTGCTCAACTACCATTGTAGTACTTAGCTGGAGTGCACATTGCATATGACAAAAATGGAAAGTATAATACCAATTTCATTATAGGTACTTGTTGGTGGTAGTGCTTGTCAGCTGTGGCTCACACAGTGCTGGCTTTCGTGTGTGTGTTGCGTGTTAGCTGCGGCTCCTTGTCGTCACAGTCCTGTCTTTCTTCATAAGTTTTACTTCAGTGAAGCTCCCTGTAAGTGACTTATTTTGTTGTATTACTGTATTACTTAGCCAGAAAACAGAATAAAAGCATTCTGACAAACAAGGTGAGTTTCTCTAAAGAAATCCCAAATTAGGCTTTTTCTTTAAGAAGCATAACATTTGTCAGATTCTGTGCTTACGCAGACATTTCCTGAAACGATCTCTGATGTATTGCTCGTCTCCGTGTGGACAAGGCTTTAAGCTTGCCAAACTAGGAATGGGTGGCAACATGGTAGTACTGTATTCCAGAATTTCCCCTCTGGGAATTAATAAAGTGTTATCTGATTAGAAAGTAGCCACTGTTTTGCTTTAATAACTGTTATGAAATCGATGCTGAGTAATGAGCACACATTTATAATAAATGCCTTGAGAATGTGTCACAGTTTCTAGCAACAGCACCACTGTCTGTGTGCTACGGCAAAGTGCCCTGATCTCTGATCTCCTAACCTCAAGGATATTTAAAAAAAAAAAATGGATACCACCAAATCATACACCACACCTCTTTAGCTGGTTTCTTCCCTACTGGAGGACAGATATCTGGGGCTATATCACAAAAATGACGAGTTGAGGCATAGCTGCTCAGATTTTGGGAGAATTGGAGAAGTCTGCACAATTAAAAGGATGATGTTGTTGTGGATCTTTAGTTTATCTATTACTCTTTGTTCTCTATAAAAAGTCTGAAAGTGTTAAACTATGAATTGCATAGGAAAACACAGTCTTAATTTGAATCGGTCTTATTAATGACTAAAAACAATGTATAATCAAAAAAGACCAAGCAATTTATTTGAAAAGAAAATAAATATTTTGGGTTTGACATTGATGCTTGTTTCCATTATTGTAGTGTTTGGAAGTGGTTAATTCAGCATACTCTGTATCTGAAGCTTTTAATTTAAGAAAACCGTTTTGAGCATGTATCAAAAAGCATCTTCAAAAGAGGCTTAAGCTTTAACCAAAGAGCAGCAGGGAATAAAGACTTCTATTTTGTCTAGGCAGGGGAATCATCCTTAAGTGGACACTTTTGTCTTAATCCAGCCACTTGGAAAAATTCAAAATACAAAAATATATTACTGAACAATAATCTGTTCTTATCTCTGTATGTCTTTTACTGTAAAGAAATGTCATTTCTGGTATTTTGATGAACAAAGATGCCCAATTTTAGGGAAAAGTAAAAAAAAAAAAAACTATATACCTGTTTGTTTTTATTGTTAATGTCTTCTTATTTTAAATCATGAGGTCTTACCTGATTTGGTTTGTGTATTTGCAACACATCTCAAACAAAAGAAATCATAATTTCATTTATTTATTCCCTCCCATTTGTAGCCTTTGGTGTGAAGCTCTGTTTGTGTCCCTCTGTTTTCTGTCCAGGTTCAGCGCAGTGCAGAAGCACACAGTGGAGTTCAACCAGCTGGCCATGGCTAACTCCGAGGGCTCAGAGGCAATGCTGAACAGGGTGATGACCAAGGACAACATTGGGGTAGCCGTTCTGCTTGAGGTTCGCAAAGAGATGATGGAGGTCTCCTGTAAGTAGACAATCTTCTCCATTCCAAAACATTCTTCTTAGTAGGATACATGGCATCTCTACATCTGCTGTTACCTTTCAGATCTTCTTGCCCTTCTGGTATTTAATCGACTGGAACTCAGTGGCCCTCTTTTATCAGTGCGGTGTAGAAACAAGTGCAGATTCAGGTGTAGAAATCATCTTATGTCAGGCTCCACGTGTGATTTATTAAAAATGCCATTCGTAGTCGTGGCCTACAAATGGCCAGGCATTGATGAATGCAGCTGCTGAAAACAGTTGTCATGTAATTAACACGCCCTTACATAGGTCATTATACCGAATTGGTTCAAATTGCAGTCCCATATGAGAAAACACCTTTCAAAAAACAACTGGATATTCTCACCCTTGATGCTTACTAATGTCATGTTAGGGTCTATTCAATACAAAACAAACTTTAATGTCTGAATTTCAATGAATGAAAATATTATTTAAATGTTTTTATTATTTTTATAAATGTGTTTATATATCTTTTTGATTTATTGTAAAGGGAAGTTGAACTATTCAAATTGATTTTGTGGTTTTGTTGTAAAATTAAGAAATATACATCAAAACAACTGTCCCATGTTTTCAATTCATCACCAAAACAAGAGGAGGCATAGGTGGCTACAAACACTAAAATTGTACCAACAATAAAGACAGACTTCCTCTTTCTAAAGGCCACATAATTAGCACGGAAGTAAAATCTGACAAATCAAAGGGTTTTTCTTAAGACCGGCACTACTGAACACATCATTTCTGCAACTAGATAAATGCTTTTGCTTTTATTGATAGATGCACCATTTTTATTTATGAACATCTTTTCTAATCTGTTATTGCTAGCCATTTTTAGCCTAGCATTGCTGAGTTTTGTTAAGAATCAGCTAAAATTATCACAACCGAAACAGTCACTATGGTAACATATGGTTAAGTTATGGCTGTTACCTTATTTTTTCAGTAATGACAAAATAATTGATGTCATTTTTTTTGCTAAAGAATTGAATAAACATATAGATTATTCTTATTTCTGTTGTATCATGTTTTTTTTACCATGGAGAGATAAAACATAAAAATGCCAAGAAAAAAAGTGGGGCAGATTGATTGAGGTAGTACAGGGAACTGAGAAATGACCCGGTGGAATGCCAAGAATATTTAAAAAAGGAAAGAGAAAGATATCATAAATGAAGAGAAGCAGGACAGCCGAAACCTATCAGTGAATTATCAGATAGAGAGAAAAGAGGGGTCAGGGAACAATGGAGGAAAAGACAACACAGAAGATTTGTGACACAGAAAGTGCCAAGTGACTATTTTTCAAATTAACAGTCTATTTGAAGACTTCCTGTCAGGATTTAGAACCCACCATAGCACTCAAACTGCATTATTTAAAGTGACCTAATAATCTACTATTAGCCTCTCTCTCTCTTTGTTTAATTAGATTTTAGTGCTGCTTTTGATACGATTGACCATTAGGGGTGGGAATCACAGGGTACCTCACGATACCATACATGGTACTGATAGTATCACGATACAGCGATAGTTGATTTAGTGCAAGAAAATTGCATAACAATACATCAGAAAATATACAGATTTGTTAAATGGATCTACCAGGTAAAATCCAAGGAAGAAACTTGAGCACATGAATCACTTGATGCCGTTTAATCGGGTGCAGAAGGCTATCGACGCGCTCTGCGTCTTCATCAGAGTCAAACAGTAATGGTGCGATTTGGAAAAATTTAATGCCCTCCTCATTACAGAGTTTCAACCCTGATTAGTTGTTAAGAGTGGGATGAGAGTGGACCAATACTGTGACAGCACTCATGTTTAGCCCTCTATTCAATCAGAAATGCAAGAACATTTACAACAAGTACATACAATATATACAATATACATAGACCGACATTTAATGAAGTTAAGTTGTACTCGGCAACAAAAGCACACATTACAAAAAACACAAGAGGCTGAGTTCTTATTTAAGTCCAAATGGTTCAACTGTGTTAAAGGTGTGTATCCAAAATGCCTCCCTCCTGAGGAGCTTGTTGACCATGTCACCACCCTTCAGGGAGGGAGATAGTTTCTCAATGCCCCAGAGGCAGAGAGTTGCAGCGGAGCCGGGATTTGCCTGTTTGTAGTGTTGTGCTATTGCACAGTCCATGTTGTTGTTACGGATGACTGCTTTGTGTTCTTCTGTGCTTGCTTTGAGAGGATGTTTCGTCTGACCAAAATAAGCCATACTGCAGGGACATTTGAGCATGTTTATGATGTGTGTGGTACTGCAATTATGAAAGAGTTTATGCGGAATCTTTTGCCAGTCGTGGGTACGCAGTGACCACACCTGTAGAAACCGGAGGTAGGAGCAGGCAGCCAGGTGGTTTTGTGAGGGGGTGGTGTCATTGTGTTGGCCAGTCTGTCTCTGAAGGAGCAGGCTCTTCTGAAGGAGATGAGGGGGGGCTTGTTCACAAATGTGTTTTAGGGCCAGGTCACTCTGTAAAATATGCCAATGTTTGATAATGGAATGTTTTATCTGACCAGCTGTGGGGGAAAATTCGGTGGAGAAGCAGGGGGTGTGAGGCGGGGTCACACATACGTGTGTGTTTGTCTCTCTCCCTCTTTCTCTCTCTCTCTCTATATATCTGTATCTATCTATATCTATCTATATATATCTAGATATCTATATCTAGATATATATAGGTAGATATAGATATAAACATATACCTTTTTTTTTTTTATCCACCTCTATTGGCCATCATATCTTGTTATAGAAACTTGAGCAATTACTTGGATTTACAAGAGTCGCATAAAGCCAGTTTAAATCCTATTTCTTAGATTGATATCAGTTGGTACATGTAAATAGTAAGTCCTTTACTCACACCAAAGTTATCTATGGTGTCCCTCACGGTTCTGTGCTCGGACTGATTCTTTTTGCTCTTTATATGCTTCCTCTAGGGGACATGATGAGGAACCATGCCATAGATTTCCATTATTATGCTGATGATAACTAACTGTGTGTATCCATGAAGCCTAATGATATAACTCAGTTATTTAAACTATAAGCATGCCTGAAAGACATTAGGACCTGGATGACCAGAAATGTCCTGCACACCCCTAGCAATTAAACATGGGGCACAGCAGTATCACACTGATTATTTAAATACCCAGACATGTCAACTGATTGTGATCCAATGTTAAAACATTTTCTGTGTTCCTTGATGTCCAGCTGTTAAACATACAGCCCAGGTTCATTCATTAAATTTACTGGGAGTCACGGTGGACTAAAGTATTTACTTTCAGAAGCTAAAAATGTATTTTCAGTCCACTCTCTTGAGTGTCCAGTTTTTTCAAATTATTACAGTTAGTAGTTTTTCTCCTTCATTCTTAGCCGTAGGGACATTACCATGCACAAGTAAAATTTTATTATAAAAAAACAGCCTCTCTGATCTTATAAGTCGATGAAAGAAATAACCAAAAATAACAAATAATGATGGAATCAGCTGACCAGTGTAGTGTAATGTTAAATACATTTTTAGATATCATTTCTGGTCCAACTATCTAACTCTAAATGTGTGAATGTCAATGTGTATGTCTGAGGAAGCACTGCAGTATGATTTTATATTTCTTTGACACAGATTTGTTTTGTTGCACAGCAAGTCCATGCAAGTGCTGGAATTAATCAAGCTCTAATTTAAAATGCAATTTTAGCTCCCTGTGATCATGAAAACAAGATTTAACGATCGCTGTGTCACATAGTGTGATGCTGAGAGAGATGAACAAGATAGGAAACAGGCAGCAGCTGATTAAGAATAAATGCATAAGGATTCAGTCCTAATGAACCTGGTTTTAGGAAGTTAGCCCTGAAACAAAGCAGAATAACTTGCAGAATTTGTTACACGGTTGTGGCCCCCCCCTCAAAAAGCAAAAGAACAACCATATTTTTAAGCATTGGAAATTCATGCAGATGCGGGTGTGCCAAAATCATTCAGTAATAAAGTTTGATAATTGTGATCCCAATGTCAACCAAAGTGATTGTGATTATGGTATTTGATATTATTAAGCAGCTGTAGTCCACACTGATTTGAAAATGTGCATACGTGGGCTGAGACCCAGTGTAGGATTTGAGCAAATCCTCCATCCATCCAGGTTGATAAATGCCAATTTGTGCATGGAAATGACTGTACACCCTGTTGTTTGTCAAACCAACATCTGATAAATGAGGTCCACTGTGAAGCCTGAGTTACTCTACAAAGGATGGTAGTTTGTCACTGATGGTTTATAGTAACTGTTGTTGTAGAAGTGTAAATTTTTTCTATTAAACTACTCTTTTAAACTACTTTTTTTTTTTTTAATTTCTCTTGGTAACTTTTTCCTCCTTCCAGCTGGAAAATCTCTCCATGGCATGGAGAAGCAGCTGCTCCTGGTAGCCAATGCCCACATGCACTGGGACCCAGAGTACTCTGACGTCAAACTGGTGCAGACCATGATGTTCTTGTCGGAGGTGAAGAACATTGTGGACAAGGCCACACGCAGCCTCAAGTTGTCCTCTGTCTCTGGTGAGACCAATGCCATTCCACTGGTGCTGTGCGCTGACCTCAACTCCTTGCCTGACTCTGGTAAGTTAGCAGAGCAGACAGTGCCGTGGTTTCTCTGGCTACAGAGTTTGTCTAAAGATTAAGCATTCACTGTAGTTGCTCCATACTATTATAGAGACAGGAAATATGACACGAGCAGAAGGATGTACTCACCCTAAAGGGATATGTGGTAGCTCTGACTTCTTAAAGCGTTGTTGGAGATGGAATATGAAACACTGTGAAAAATAATATAGCTTAAAACACAGGTTTATAAAGCAAGTAGAGCCAGATTCCCCAAGGGGTTGTTGTTCTCAGCTCTGTGTTCACACTGATGGGACAGCATGTTAGTGTGCCACTCAGCGCTTCAAACATGTTAAACCATAGTCCACCAAGGAGGAGAGATGGTCCAGCCCACTCAGGGACAGTGTTTCTAGGGAGATCATAAGGGAGTTAGTTTGCAAGAGGAAAACTTAAGGAAGGATCAGGAGAA
Organism: Cheilinus undulatus; assembly: GCF_018320785.1. Lineage (NCBI taxonomy): Eukaryota > Metazoa > Chordata > Actinopteri > Labriformes > Labridae > Cheilinus > Cheilinus undulatus. The sequence goes on along the minus strand of NC_054874.1, from coordinate 23,655,694 downwards.
ACAACCAACTTTCCAAACTGAAATACATTTTTTTCTTTGGCCAGGAAAAAAATGAACCGATAACAACTAAATCAACTTTGAGATGCATATTGTCTTTCAAAATTGATGAGTCTTGTGAGCAGATGTTTATCAGCACATCTCTGCTGCTCTCAGTCTCACACACTTGCTATTGAAAAAAACGAGCATCGGGGGAGAGTGGGGCTGATGGGTGAAGAGGTTTGCAGGAAGAAAGCATTTTATCTGCTCAGACAATGGCACAGTAAGCTCTTAGAATTAAAGAAACCCCACCAACAGCAATTGTAGAAAAAAAACTATTTTTGTTTATAATGCACAATCTCAGAAAAATTCCTGGCATGGAGAAATTAAGGTAATGGAATCCTCAGGGTCACAGATTGTGAAATGCACTCCATACTTGATATAGTTACCCATAGTATTTCCTTTATTGTAAGGTGTCCAAAGTGCAAAGCAAAAGGTAAAAAATTTACAAGTTAACAAAATGGGTAAAACAGAAACTGAAGGCAATATGTAAGGACATATTTGTCCTTACATATTGCCCACCAACTTCACATTTAAGGTCTTTGATGTTATCCATATACAAGTAAGACCCTTTCAGAATGTTTTATTCCATGTACATAACATAGTGCAGCAACACCACAGAATTACTTTATTTTATCTGTTTATAATTACATGGTCGTGGTCTGTTGAGCCATGTTTCCATCAGGTGGTCCAGGCTGAGTACTGTTTGGTGTTGTTCAGTATGCCAAATCCCACATTAGTTTGCATTTCCACAGACACCAGTACCCTTATTTGGTGGATACTGGTGTCTTTGGCTGTCACTCAAAGAATGAGTGACAGAAATCAGTAGGTAGTAAGCAGTAATCAGCTTCATTTCAGCTGAAAGCTGCTGTGATCTTTATACAGACTAGCTAATGTTACAAGAAGTATATGAATTACGGAAATACGGGGAATCAACTGATCTAAAGCTTGATTTTCACAAAAAGTCATCATTAATTCACTTTCACATTCATAACTGATGAACAGGTTCTGCTTTGTGTACTTGAAATCAGGTCACCATAAATGTCAGGAAACTGAATTTGTAGCCACATATCAATCTCCGTGGCCCAGGAAATAGTATAGAATGTCCCTAATTTAAACAGATATTAGTCTGTTTTTTCTTCTATTCTAACCCACTCCTCATGAAGCAGAAAACCATGTTTTGCCACTCAGTCTGGCTGAGAAGTTGTGTCACACTGAAAGTGACGTCAGTGCAAACCTCTATTGTGTAAGTAGGTAAGCTTGGCCCCCCTACAGAAGGGTGCCAAAAAGTGTGTATGGGTCATTTTTTGGGGACACTTTCCAACTTTTAATATTGGAAAAAAAACAAACAAAAAAAGAAAGAAAGAAAAGCACACTGTGCCAAAGGAGCGCTCAGTGGGAACTGCCTATTGCCTTTCTTGTAGTTTTTGTGGCAGTTGAATGAAATGAAATCAAGAAAGTTTGAGCCTTCTGGTATCAGCTCTGTGAACAGTTTTGTAACCTAGCAAAAAATAAATGTTGGTAAGAAAAGCTCAGAAACAGAGGTTGTGGATACTGCCAGAACAAAAACACCAAGCTGTTGACAGGCCCTTACCTGAGCCCTTTATATGACAAAAATATTAAAGTCAATGAGTGCTAAGGCTAATTGTGTGGAGTAATAATAAAAGAAACATATTAGGGTTTTATTGTTTGTGTGTGTGCATATCCTGGAGTATAGAAATATCTTGCTGTATAAATTGCCATTTAGCAGTATCTATGGTAACAAAGGAACAGATTGGGCATGGTCTGCTAAGATCTCAAAGGGCCACTTGACTTTTCTTGGTTCTGATTAGCATGCTTCTCGTGCAGGCGTCGTGGAGTACCTCAGTTCTGGTGGAGTGGACTGCACCCACAAGGACTTCAAGGAGCTCCGTTACAGTGACTGTCTGACCAAATTCAACTGCAATGGCAAGAACAGTACGTCCAATGGCAGGATCACCCACGGCTTCAAGCTGAAGAGCGCCTATGAGAACGGCCTGATGCCTTACACCAACTACACCTTTGACTTCAAGGTGATTGTATGCTCAGTTTAAGTTAACCCTGCTTGTTAGCCAGTTTAAATAAATAACTGTGCATGGACCTCTAGTAGACAAACATTAGAAGTAGGAGATGTGGAATGACCATGTATGTTAGCTTCATTTCAAGTCATTCTTACCTTAAACTTTGCTGTGGGGTTAAATCCCCTTTTTCTTGTCTCCTCAGGGTGTCATCGACTACATTTTCTACTCCAAGCCTCACCTGAACGTGCTGGGTATCTTGGGCCCCCTGGACCCCCACTGGCTTGTAGAGAACAATGTCAGCGGCTGCCCACATCCCCACATCCCCTCCGACCACTTCTCCCTCTTCGCCCAGCTGGAGCTGCTCCTCCCCAACGTGCCCCCCCAGGTCAATGGGCTCCATCTGCCTGCACGCAGGTAGTGAGTCCCTGCCGCACCACCAGGGGAGCTGCCACCACAGCCTCTCCCTTTTTTTTCAGCCCTCCTCCTCCTCCCTCCCACTACCAGCTCTTCCCTCCACCTCACCGGAGGAGGAAGACATAAAAAAAACACAACCTGTAAAATATTCGTACAGTGAGGTCTGGCCGACAGGGATTTCGTAAAATGTTATAGATATTCTATATTTTTCTTTTTTCTTTCTCTGTTTATTCTTTTTTGTTATTTTTTTAACTGCTAAATTCAGTCCCATTTGTGTATCATAACTTGTGTTTTGGACTCCCTTTTTCCTCCTCAAATCCACCCACCCACTTTGCTTCTGTCTTTCAAACTAGAGGGGATGGTAGCTCATTCAGATTTGTCACACGGGGCACTGTTTGGTTTTTAAGAGCAACAGGAAACCTAAAAGTGGCTAAGGGGACGATACTGATCAGAAAAGCTGATGGTCTGCCTGTCTGTCTGTCCTGTATAAATCTGAAACCAGCAAAGACAGCAGACTTGTCAGTCTCAGACCTCCATCATTGGCTTGTGCTTGTTTTACTCTCTGTCTCTCTAGGAGACTAACATATGTCGTCACTGGGTTAAAGCAGCTTTAGCTGGTAGTTAAACATCCCTGGAGGTGGATGTAGCGCAGCACGTACGAGGTGAAATATCCTGCTGTCATTCTGTGGTGCTGAGGCCTTTTATGTGGTCACGGCCTCCCCGTGGTGCTACAAGATAGTGTTCACCTCCGACCCTGGCCCCTGCTGCATCAGCTACCAAACCCACAGATGCCTCAGAAACCAGACGTCCAAGAACTACGCCTGCCTCATGTCACATAGGCGGTGTTACGTGTAAATTTGTGAAATGTGAGAAACTGAGAGCAGCTACCATCCTGTTTGCTGACTGTTTTCACCCCAGCTTGTATAGTTGATAGGCTAGTTGTGCTTAGGAGCTCACCGTTTTTTTGGTCGAGGGGCAGGGGAATTTAGGCTGATGGGCAAAGCGTCAAGGGGCTTTTACAAAATCTTTTCTTTGTTTTTGATTGCTTTTTAAGGCAGAGAGAGCGAGTAATGGCTGATACACAGGAGTAAAAACCAGCATTCCTCTCACTGTCTGGAGTTGCCATCGAACTCCACACATGCAAGCTTACACACACACTTTTTACACACACAACACAGGTAAATTGCAGGCAGATCTGTAGCACTGTCTCAAAGGCCAGTAGTGACTTTCCCCAGCCATAAAACCCGTACATGAAAAGCAGTGGTTTTTCACAAGTGTTTGTACAGAATAGAAATCTAGACTCAGTCTTTACATGATTGTATATGAACCACAAAAGACCTGTTTTCTGGCGTTTTTTGTACTAAGAGTAAATTATGATCAGATTTGAGAAGAAAAGATTGTATTGTAAACTATGGCTAAATTTTTATCCAGTTAATGTTAAGATGAATTGATATAACCAGCTTGTACAAAAGACGTAAGAAGAGGTTGTTCAAGGCGTTCGCACTCACTACTTTGCACTCCCTAGAGGTTAACTGTAATTAATGTATCAGTATTGTTTTGTTCTCTTCTCCTCCTCCCTCTCTGCTCTTGGTTTTGATTTGCTGGCACATTGCTGCAATTGTAAATAGACACTTGAGTAATCTTCTGCCTGTTGCTTCCCATTAACAAAGCCATTGATCCACACTGCTGCCATCAGTCCAGACAAAATAGGACCCTCTAGTGACTCCACATCTGTTCATGTATAGGTCTCACACTCACTTCCATTCAGTGATGTGTGACCAACACAAAAATCCCACCTGTACAACAAAACATTGTGCCTCACTGTAGCAGTTGTCGTCTTGCACTATTTTACATTTTGACGAACGCCTGAACAACCTTTTCTCCTTTTATTTTTAAATACTGTTGAGACATTTGTGAAGATTTTATGTCCTTTTATTGTTTTTTGTTAATATTAATTTCCTTTTTTATGAGCTGTGACAATGTTATGATGTGTATATCCTTCCTATTCATCAAGCTCTCTAGTAATCAGGTATGCTTTCTCCACCCATCCTCTCTTTTGTTTCCTCCCCTTAAACAACACGAGTAGGATGTCTTGTCTGTATCAAATCCACTCTCCCTAAATTGTTGTACTCCCTCTTTGTACCTTAGCACAGCTCCATGCCCAGATCCCTCAAAATACACAGCCCATAGCTCCTTCCCTGGCCATGAAATCTCCTTCAGCCTGTCCGTCACCCTCTACCCACCCATCCTATATTAGTCCAGCTGTGTCCTCTTAACCTCTTTGTCTCAACCACTCTGTATAGTTCTCTACCCCTTTATCACTGCAGCTATAGTGCCATCTGTGGACCCCCTACCTCTTTAAGGAAAAAGGTGGTAGGCCCACTTAGCTCTGTTTATGGATGAAAGAGGGAGGAGGGGCAGTGAGCTCAAAGCCAGACAAACACTTCCCAAACAAGCGAAATCTCACGGTGGTGAGATGATTATTTCCACAGCCATGCTTTTCCACACTTACAACGGATGACGAGCACTTAGTAGATTCAGACGCAGCCCCTCTTACTCCCTGTTCCATCTTGTTAGCAAGTCAAGATCTCACATCTTTATGTATATGTTAAAAATGACATTTTTAAAAGCAAGAGGGAAGCAAGTAAATAGGAAGTGTAAGTTTAGATCCCAGATCAGCGTCTCTTGTCCCATTTTTTCTCCCCCTCATGTTTTTTAACCTTTTTTTCTTTGTTTTCCAATGGAAACCAATGTGTCCAGTTTGATTTTTTCCTGAATGGCATTAGTATTGTAGTAGATATAAAGGCTAGCTTTTTTGTAAAGTGTGAATAAAAGATGTATCTCATGTTTCCTTTCTAAAAAGATATTGAATTGTGTTGTTGATGTGTAAATCATGAATTCTATGACGGTGTTATGTTTGCTACATTGTTTTTATTTCTTTCCCGTAAACTCCCGTCACAAACCAAATCCTCTGTAGAAATCATGAGACATTGTCTTGATGGGTTGAATGTTCCTGATGATGCCTCGTAGAATGAAGGATTGAGCCCTTAACTGGAGGAAAAAACACCTGCATCATTGGTATCAGTAAAAACTTTCAGCACAGGGATATTCATTTGTTTTTTTCGTTCTTTCTGACTTCTCAGCTTTATGTTGGATGTTGCAAGGCACTAGCTGGAGAGTGCTGGTGCCTGTAGGTTAGGGCAGCAGAGCTGTCTTACTTGTGACTGCAGTTCAGTGCTAGAGAAAACTCTTCTGACGTGTTTGTAAGACTAAAGCTAACGATCTGCTGCTGTTCGTTAGACTGGTCCTGTGATGATTTTTGAGTACTGCTAGTCCATCTCACTCTTGTTCTTGTGCATCACAGTGAAAGTTAAATCTGTTACACTAGCTAGCTACTATTGATAGTCGCTGATTTGACTCTTTACTCTCTTCAGTTGTCCCCCCTCCCTTCATCTCCCTCTCTCTTGTTAAACCACAGACTTTGGCTTTTGACTGAATCTGGCAAATCACACAGTCGAGTTACATCACCTTGTGAGACTCAACAAGTGATCAAACTGTCTGCTTTGTATTTTTCCACAGTTGCATTGTGTTTCATAGTTGGCTTGTTAGGCGTAGAGCGATTTCCCATGCTGCATCTCTGTAACGGTGCGCACCAAAGCTGCTTGTAGTTATGTTGTCTGTCATAGAGGGACTTCTCAACAACCAGTCTTTTTTTTTTCTTTATGTTTTTTTTCTAATCTGAATCATAGTCTTCATAAAATGTTAGGGCTGTTAAGGAAAGCAAGGTACTTTTGTCCTTTTCCTTGAATCTCATGAACATGTTGCATCAATATTCATACTCTGAACGGTTTCATTTTGAATGCACCCTTTTTCCAAAAAACTTGGCAATAATACCCAGAAACATCCAGACACATTCAGAATGGGTTTTTTAAATATTTTATCTGGAAAATGTAGCTATTTCATCTTTAATCTGTGGTCGTTTTTTTTTTTTTGGTTTGTTTTTTTTTTGTTTTTTGTTTTTTTTGTTTTTCATTTTAAATTTTGCTTTTGAGCACCATCTTCAACCTTCTGGACCCGTTTACCCTTTATACACCCCCAGTCCCCCTCTCTCTTTATTATTCATCTTGTATATTTGCTCACCCCCTCTCTCCCTGCCAATTTAGTGGTAGTTGTTCAATGATCAGGATTGTCTATCTGTAGTCAGCTGAGTACATATATTGATCTGTGTCACTGTGTTTATGCACTGGACCAACTATTGTTTACCATTCATGAAATACCAGCAAAAAAAAGATAAATAATGACAAAACACTTGCACAATGTTGTAGAATGTCCATTAACCCAGACGAGAAATCAAGGCAGCTGTTTTCAAATCAACACATACTGTTTTAAAAGAAACTGAATGGTAAACAATGCTTTCTGTTGTACCCCTTAGCCGTCCTCTTGATTCTCTTTGGACTAGTTTTTGTTCTTTGATTTTTTTTTTTCTTTATTTCTGTTTGACTACAGGTTCTGCTTGTTTCCTTTACACCTACCTATGTATTTTCCTACTTCTGGTTGAAAATAAATTCTATATTATCTGTTTCAAGCTGTGTCACCTTTCATTCTTTGCAATGGATATTGAAAATAAATTCTATATCTGTTCTCCTTGTATTGCCTCCTTTTGCTTCCTTGTAAAAGTCTTTCCACTTTTAACTTCCAGTTTAACATAATGGGGTTTTTTCCTCTCTCTCTCTTATTCAATCCAGTGAACTTTTTCAGTTTTCTAAGAGCTTTCCTAACTCGAACAGAATGAAGATTGAAGAGTCAAACGGCTGATGAGGCTGGACTATGGCGCCCAGGACAATACAAACTTCCATTTCTCTAAATACAGCAGCCTTTTGATTATGGAGTGAATAGTGGCGTGTTACAACCTAGATTCTGGGTGACCCAAGAAGCTATCTTGGCTCAAACCTTCGTCATCAGGTACACATTCCCCCCTGAAGTGTCCTTTTGTAAGACACTAAAGTGTTATCAGTGCCTGGGGCACTGTTTTATAAGAGGGCCTGACCTTTGATTTTCCTCCAGGTTGACAATGAAAAGAGAATCTCCCACTGGGATCAATAAAGTCTAAAATTAACATTTAATACCAAACAGCCCGAGTATGAAAGGCCTTGTCATCTTATTTTTGGACACACGGTGGAGCCAGAGTATCACCTCTAAACAGGCTTTGATTGTGGATCCTCCATGCCATGTATTATAAGAGTTGCGATGCCGAGTCTGAACAAGCCTCTGAAGGCTCATAACATCAGCTGGAGTGAATTTAAGGGGAGAGCACCAACAGTGTAAGGCGGGAAATTTATCAGCAGACTTCAGCACAAACACAGCAGGAGCACTGTAATTATACTCTGAGGCAATTCTCAGACTGCAATCAAATGGATGACTTCTAATATTATGTAACATGTTTGGGCTGGGTACAATAATGTAATTTTATTGTTTATATACAAATTAAGATTGATTATTTTGACTTGGATGTTTGCAGCCTTTATACTTAAGATGACTGGGGCTGACTGAGACGGGCTTTATTCTAAATAGTAGCGGGCAATTGGTAGACTTGGAAACAAGTGACAGAGGGGAAAGACATGCAGCCAAGGGCCTTAGGTCAGTAATAGACTTGCTAAGAGGGCTACATACAGAATAACATAAGGATGGCAGGGTCATCCTGATATGCTTCACTTTCATTGTACAAAAGTTAGTCAAAAAAACAGTCAACAAATGAGTGTAGATGATATGCTAGTAACTGAACAGACCTAAGGAAAAAAACAACAGCCTTCCATCAATGGCTAACAAGAAAAACAGGCAATCCTTTTGGAGGATTTCAAATTTCAGGGGTCATGGTTGGCCCTGACTGATACTGGATCCACCCCTGTTCAGGATGAAAAACAGCACCACGCAGCCTCACTTTTGGGGTGTTGGTGCTTGACACCACACAACATGCTTTTTAAGTCAGACCTTGAGATAGAGCAAATAGTGGAAAAAGTAATCACTCAAGAATCAAGACATCCTTGCTATTTTGGTTGCCAGTATGCTCACCATGTATGTTGTTGTCTCAATTAGTCATGAGAAAGGAATTTCAAACAATTCTTCCCGTCAAAATGTTTGTTTGCCAAGTAGGCAAAGCAGCCCTACCTGATGCTGAAATACAGTTAAGCACAAGCTTCATGGTTATTTGTGGGCAAATTTAAAATGGACCATGAGCCACAGTTGGCCCCCATGCCATAGTTTGGACACCCCTGCATGAGCTATTCAGTGTTCTATATTTTTCTTTCTAACAGTAGGTTTAATTTTATAAACTTTTATGTTATTGTTGACCGGCAAGATCAGGGGTTCACATACTTCTACAACCACAAACTACACACTTTCTACAAATTCCTTGCATCAGATGATAACAAATATAAAAAAAATATATGTACAATTACTCAAAATGTTTTTCATTTTGTTTAAATTAACAATGAATGAATGATACTGTTATTCATTCATTTATTTCATTTATATTATGTTTCATAAAATCAAAAAGTCGATTATTGTTAAGTAATTGACTTATCACTGACATAGTAGACCTTTGTTTCCGTAGCCCCCCTTGACCCTGTAGGGGGTCGGGTCCACCCACTTTGAAAAACACATTTTAAAAAGTTTTAAAACTTAAAAACTTTAAAAAGCAAACTTTTGTGCTTTCAACTTATAGTGTTACACCACCCAACAATAAATGGCAATGAATGTCTACGCTCAGTTTTGGGTTTTTCCTGTGCAGATGAGAGAAGATGGAAAATCAATCAGAGCCATTGCACAAACATTGGCCATAACAAGTACAACCATTTGGAAATGTTCTGAAGAAGCAAGAAACCACTGGTGTACTCACTCAGTAACAGATGTCGAACGGGTGGACCAAGGAAAACAGCAGCAGTTGACGACAGAAACGTTGTGAGAGCTGAAAAGGAAGACCCTAAAACAACTGTTAGTGACATCAGCAACAACCTCCAGAGGACAGGAGTGAACATACCATCATCTACTGTTCACAGAGGACTTCATGAACAAAAGTACAGAGGCTACACCAGAAGATGCAAACCACTCATTAGCAAGAAGGACAGGAAGGCCAGGCTGGAATTTGCCAAAAGCACAGAGACAAGCCTCAAAAGTTCTGGGACCAAGTTTTATGAACCGATGAGACAAAGATGAACCTTTACTAAAGTGATGGAAAGGCTAAAGTTTGGAGAAAGAAAGGATCTGTTCATGATCCCAAACATACAAGCCCATCTGTGAAACACAGTGGGGGTAATCTCATAGCCTGGGCTTATTAATCTGCATTGATGATGTGACACATGATGACAGCAGTAAAATGAACTCAGAACTCTACAGAAACATTTTGTCTGCCAATTTCAAGAGATATCAAACCAAACTGATTAGGAGATCCTTCATCATGCAGCAAGATAATGACCCAAAACACACTGGCAAAACAACAAAGGAGTTCATCAGGGGCAAGTCAGTCTCCAGATTGAAACCTTATACAGCGTGCATTTTACCTGCTAAAGAGGAGACTAAAGGGAGTAACCCACCAAAACAAACAAGTGAAAGACACTGCAGTGAAAGCCTGTTAGAGCATCATAAAAAAAGAATGCAAAAGTTTGGCGAAGTCAGTCAGTTATAGACTTGATGCAGCTACTGCAAGCAATAACTCAGTGTTATTCTTGAGAAGTGTTTTTTTTTTTCATGATATATCCCCTTATAAAGTACAAAAGTTTCACTTCTAAGGACAGCGTGCATTAAAGCCTGCAGATGTACATTTTTTCAACATTTATCTGCAAAGTTTGCCTTGTGTGACTAGCACAACACTCCAAAACACTGCATCGCTATGCAGGCATACAATTGGCCTTGAATCAGTTTAGCATTTATTGAAATTGTTTTCTTGTGTTTGTTAGCCACTAATTAAAATGTTTTGCAAATTAAACTGTCGGATTGCAGAACAACTTGCTGCAGCAGTGTCCATGAAATTAGCTTGGTTGTTAACAGATTTGCAGGGATGTGAGCCTTAGTCTCTCCTGCAGAAAGAGAGGTGGCACATGATGAAGTGGCTGCAGTAGAAACCTGAGGGACTCATGCTCAAGCACAAGCAAACTTTTAACAGATGTCTGGAGAAGAGACAGGAACAAACAAAGATAACATAACAAGTGTTGCACACATGCACCTCTACACAAAGAGCGATCATACTTCATTACTGCAGCAGAAGATGCCTTCTAAGAGCAACAAAGCTTCTTTATTACCCTGAAATGGATTGTGACAGCAAATATGAGGGCTCACACGTAACCCAGGACAGGCAGCTGTAATTCCTTTAATCTGTTTTAAATGAGAGTTCGGAAGTTGGAAGAGAATATGTAAAGCTGTCCAAGAGCTAATTTTCAATCTTAAGGTCTTGAACCATTTCTGTTTTTAAAGGGATTATTCATGCAGGAACAGTTGTCCAAATGTGTGTTTGTGTGCGAACGGACATCAGACTGAGCAAAAGTGTTTGTTGTTCACTTGAAGAAAAAGATCGTGGGAGAGAGGAGACAGATTCCTCTTTACTTCACCCCAGTGTTTGCAGACTATCTGTCTTGTGTTGACGTGGCAGCATGATTGCAAAGCCTGTAAAGTCCTTTGCAGATGCAGACTCTCTATCTCTCCTCTCTTGTTCCTGCTTGTTTTCTTCCTTCTCCATATCCTCCTTTATTCCTCCACCCCCACGCAATCATCCTCTCTTTTTTATCCTTTTCCTCTGGAAGTCTCACTATGTGTGTGTGTTGTTATTGTGTGTGCATGACTACTAGGCCAGTTGCCTGAGTGATGTGCAGCCAACTCCTCCAAACACGCTCTCAGAATACTTCTTTTGGACTTCATGGTTGTGGATTCAAGTTGTTAAGTGCCAGAAATGAGCACATGAAATATAGCTGTGTGTGTCTGACTGAGGCTGGAGCAGACTCAGCCAACGCAGCAGGCCGGGGCTGCACTCAAGCCTGAACTTTTCCCTGAGAAATTTCTGGAAACTTGACCTCAAATAATCCTGAGCTTGACAGCAAACCAAAACAGAGGCACAAAAGGATGAAAAAAGAGCAGAAAAATTTACCAAAGGGCTTTTACTGTAAAGGGAATAACACTCCAACATTTGCCTGTCTATTAAATAGCACGTGTTTTTGTTAGTGCTTGTGTGTGTTTTATTATTCTTGTTAAACCGAGGGGTGTGTTTTTTTGTCCCATTAGAGAGGAAGGGGAGACCGGACAGTTATGTGTACCTGCCTGCAGCAGGGAGAGGATATGTGAAAGCTAGTTCAACTTAAAAACAATACATTTCCCTGCAGCCAGAAAATGTTACTCGACTGAAGTATCATTAGTGTGTTAAACAATAACAAACTGAGTGGAGATCACTGAGCCCAAAAAACCAGCGTCTATCTTATTGATATTTTTACTAGAAAGAACTGGGATGTTCTCCCTCCAGCAACAAGCCAGAGCTCGAGCTCTGAGTCTGACACTCTGGTCTTCTCTCGCCCACTCAGCTTTTATATGTCAACAAACTAACTAAACCACATAAACTGAAGATTTATACCATTAAACGTTATAAACTCTCTTAGTTCTGTGTCATGAGGTTAAGCTTGCTTTATAAAGCGCTCATGTTCAATGATACATGTTTTCCCTTCAAGTTTTAATAAAGTAGTTAGCGTCTGTAGGTGTGACCATACGGCCTAAGTCAGAGCAAATTTCTTTAAAACACCAAGGCCACCCAAAAGAGAGAAAAGAGTAAAGCTGTCCGGGTCCCAGAGTCTTGGAGATGCCCAAAGACATGGTCAATCCTTAATTTAAGTAATCATGAGCTTTTATTTCAAACTTGGAAATGTATTTTTACTCTTTAAAGAAACAAAATTTCACATTTTATTTGTTTCCAGTTGTAAAACTCTTCTTCTTAAACTGGTATGAGCCTTTATTTTTTCTAACATTAACTTTTCAGTTGGCCCTGGCAGAAATTCCTTTTTTTCCAAAGCTGACTGGAGCCAGGCCCAGGAAGCCCAGTTTTTTTTTATGTGTTTTTAAGATAATCTTTGTGCTTTTTGCCTTTGTTTGATTGGAAAGCTGAAGAGAGGCAGGGAATATGGAGATGCACCAAACAGGGCCAAGAACGGTAATCAACCTTCAACCAGAGCATTGAGGACTGTACCAACTGAGCTAAACTGACGCCCTCAGGAGGCGAAAGTTAACCAGTAGGCTTACGTTAATGCTGCAAATCCAGTGAGCATACATTGATGTTAATAAATGGCATCTGGGGAGGGCCCATTTACTGGGACATTTCTGTGGTCAGGCATGTACACCGCTAATATGTCCCGGGGTTGAACGGCCCATATCCTATTTTTAACCAATTAAAACACCGCAGCAACACACTAGCGCAACACTTATTGAATGTAGGCATCAATCTTGCTTCCAAGGCTGTTTTAACAGTGGTGGACTCAAAGGGGGGCGCAGAGGGGGCAGTTGCCCCCATTGGTGGAGCTGGGCGATTAATTGAAAAATAATCAAAACCAACATTTAGAGCCTCTAACCAATGTAAACCTACCGTGTTGGTTATTTCGTTTTTTTTTCACTTGTGATTTTCTTTCTACTAATGCCCCCTCCCCTTAAAAATACACTTCTGTCTGTGTAGTCAGGTGACAGGCCGGCAGATGTCGCACAGCATGTCGCCCACCTGGAAGCTTAAAGAAAATGCATAATTGATGCATAATTTAAAAAATAATCTTACCTATTTAAAAAAATAAAAGCTCAGCATGTGAGGGTGTGTTAGCAAGTAATGATCAATAATCAGGACACATAGGCCAGTTCTGACAATTATCATATCAAAAACATGATAAAAACTCCTTGCACCCACCTGTTCACTTAGGCAGAGAGGAGTGAGGCAGTCACTGTGCCTAAAAGATTTGAACTGTTATTGATTTTAGTGATTTGTTGGATAATTCATAATTCCTTCATGATTCAGGGAGAGCACAGCTGCAGTCAACTTCTCTGTTTCTACGATTGATTGATTTTATCTATAGAACATAAACTTCATACAGAAATTAAATTCACGCAATAATTAGATATTAATCCATTTCTTTGTCTGCACTGAAATTGAATGTCATGATTTCAATTTTCAATACACTGATGGAGTTGCAGTTTGCCTGTGATTGCACATTGTGTTGCCTTGTGAATAAAATAGGGCTAAAAAAGTCTGATCTGACTAGGGGGCCCCTCCAGTGGACATAACCTGATAGAGTGCTGTGTATCTCCTTATCCATGGTTAAGCCTGATACTTGTTCATCCTTTACATTATTTAATGGTTAAAACTTGTCTGTTTTAGTAGGGATGTAGGTATAATCACATACCATACAAATCTTAAATTAACTCTATAAATATTTAAATATGTCAATGACCATCTTTATGCACTGTTGTCCCACCACGTGCAGCAGGTGTCCTTATTATTTCCCCCCTATGTCTCAAAAATCCCAAGTCTATCAATGCTATAGAAAAGCCTCACTAAGGCACTGTGAGTCAGAGTTCAGTACTGATTTGTCTGTAGACATGATTTTTCTTCTTGGTAAACTCTGAGTTCTTCTGCCATATGAAAGCTAGCATAGCTTGATAAGCTATGCCGCTAACAGCTAGTTAGGCTGCTAAAGTGCCACAACGGGTGTCACATTGTTTCCATGCAGCTGGTGTTGTGTATTGTTCAAGGACTTTAAAGCCTTTTGTCATAAAGATCTTGCAGGTGTGCATATGTATTTGCTTTTTGAATGAAACAAATAAATATATTTTTTTAAAAAGTTTGTCTTTTGGTGACTGTGTGAGAAAATGTGAATAGGATGACGATACAACTCTGAGTACATCGCTTCAGTCCTTTACACACACTTCATTTTCTGTAAACTGAATAAAAACCCAAGGTTGTACCTTCTTTTCCCTCTAGTATAGTATCTTTATACCTTTATTTGTCCTTAAGTCATTCCTTTATGTATTATCTGTTTAGCACTTCTATCTTGTATTGCCTTTGTAGTATATTTAAAAAAGAAAATGTTATGCTGCTTCTTCTGTCTGTGTAAGAAACTTCTTACTGGTAAAGTTTTACAGTTAAAATAGAAGCAAAAGCACTTTCAGTATTATAACATTGACAATATCTACATAGAAAGTCACTCTCTAACCAGTTGTCTTGTTTAGTTTTGTGGGCCATGGGCCATGAAACCTGTATTAAATTCTGTCTGTTTTATGAGCAGTTTTAACACCTGATGGACTGTTTCCTATGCCCATGATGTGGGATATGTTTAAATCCATCTGGGGAAAAGCCTGTACATGGCGTTAGGGAAAGGCACAACCTTCTGTCACATTCAAAACCTATGATGTCATATTTTCTCCACCACTAAGGAGTTAACTATGTAATGTGGGCCTGACAGACCGTCTACATTGCTTGTTATCAGTGGAGCCAGCTAGTAAATCAAACTATTGTCAAAGCAGGTCGGAAGAAGATCAAAAACATCTTTTCTGCCAGGAAAACTTTCAGTGCAGTTCTTTGCTCTTCTTTTGATAAATCTGCCACTAAATCTGCCACTATAGCGGCATCTACACAAATCTCTTCTCTTGCTGCCATCGTTTGCAGGCTTGTAGTACAACTAAACCATACAAGTAGCTATGACCTTGTTCTCCTTATGACTTTGATTCGTCTGGTCATTCTTTGACAAAGAACAAATGTTACAGCTTCAAGCTTTGCAAGACAGAGCTACTTGATGATAGACATTGAATCTGACCAATCCATTAGCTGTGCAAGGATAAAGAATTTTAAAAACCCTCTTAACATCAGGAAATAACATCCATGTGAATAAAGCACTTCTGGTCTACTTCACTCCATGTCCAAGCACACTTGTACACAGCCAAATACAGCAGGTGGCTATATGAAGTAGAACGAAGAAGCATCATGGCAACCACTCATGTCTACGGTGGAGTTGGTTCTGTTGTTATTGGGGTTTTGGTATTTGTCTTTATGCCAGCAACAGCTCTTTTCCTACTTCCACATCTACCATGAAACTCAGAGGTTAAAATGGGACAGTGCTTGACTTTTTTTTAATGCCTTTACATGCCCACTCCGAGAACTCGTACTCAAGGGTACTTGGATTCAGGCTCAGGTTTCTAACGTGAAAACACCTGATTATAAGAATTTACTAGAATCAATATTGATTCCTCTATATGACTTAACGCAGCAAACTGAAAACCATTAGAGTATTTCTTCATTATTATTATAACAACTTATCTTTTTAAAAATCAAACACTGTACAGATTCATGCGGAGTGATGTCTGAGAAGAAAATATGTGGAACTCTTCCAGAAGAGGTGCCAAAATCAACACAAATTGAAAGTTCCTCACAGGAACTTTAAGTTGAAAATCCCATTCATCAAACAGTGAGTAGAATCCAGACTAAAACTGTACCAACCTCATAAATGGCATACTCCCAATTAAGATTTATAAAACTGTGCCCACGCACATCTTCACACAATTCTCTTTTCATAAATCTTAATCCACCTGGCATGCATAATCTGTCTCCTGTAACATCCTTTACACGCCTACATTCGGCCTTAGTCAGTCAATGCAAAGCTCCTTATAAATGTAAATGCATAAAAATGAGCTGGTAGATCAAAGGTTTCTGAATCACGACGGCAACAGGAAGGAAATCGAAAACTCTTTGACGCCAACACTGAGGTAATTGTGAATTAAAGGACCGTTAGACAACAGCCATTATGGGGACAGTCATGTAAAAAAACACACAGAAACAGGCAGACACCACGTTGCAGCTGCACACGCTCCTCTTACAG
This sequence comes from Cheilinus undulatus, assembly GCF_018320785.1. Taxonomy (NCBI): domain Eukaryota; kingdom Metazoa; phylum Chordata; class Actinopteri; order Labriformes; family Labridae; genus Cheilinus; species Cheilinus undulatus. Next base: position 23,639,325 of record NC_054874.1, on the reverse strand, counting down.
TGCCAAAAAATCCCCTGTTCATCATTACACAGTTTCATTGCAGTTTTTATTTGTTTACAGGGCCCATAATAATTTCTTCACATAATGCCAGATCTGTCCTCTATTATACAGTGACATGTACGTGTGTTGCTCAGCAGCCAAGGTCAAGCTTAACAGCATTTCTTTTGTCCGGGCCTTTGCATCCCTGGTAATACGCCCAGCAACCACCAACAGTTTTCAGGTGCTTAGAACATACACACGACAACCAGGGGTTGTGGCAACCTTCCTACCCACCGTAACACTACCCTAGGCTATGTTTAAGTGCCACATCTACCCATAACTCCGCCCTAAAGCTGTGATTTTTGTTTTGTTTTAATCAGATTATTTTCCCATGCCCTTGGGAATTTACAAAGACATCCAGAGCATGACCTGGGTTGTGTCAATCCTCCTTCCTGCCCGATGGGGCCCTCAGGTGGGTGTTCACGCCTTACTTCAGCCTCAAATTTAGGGCCAAACATGCCTAAAACTTCTGCTAAGTACTGTAGGTATTATTAAAGACACTGATTTATCACTACAAGACATTGATGAAGAAAAGTTTGATCGATGTACAAAGGGGTTTATTTATTCACCCATACCATTCTAACAGCTGATTTTGATCATAATAATACATTATGATTGTGTGAGAAGAGTCCAGGCTTCATTTACACACTTTGCTCAATTCTATGTATGCAGATGTGCTCAGGGACCAGAGGGCAAAAAGAAATCACCACCATGTCTCCATTTTTTGTGTGTCTTGCAGTAAAGTGAGTTTATTCAAACAAAAAGGACACTATGTGATAAAGATGTTACATATTAATCTAAGTACTGGCGCTATGGTCTGCAGTTTTTTTCTCACTGCTCAAGGTGAACGAAGGTGAGGCTTTGATAATGAAATGCATTCATGTTGATTTTTAAAGATAAGACCCTAATTTTTTATAAGGAAATAAAATATGGCTCACTAGGAATGTGTAAAAGTTAAATTGTCTGCTTATAAGGATGTGGATAGTGAAACAGACAGATCCTTAAAAATCTTTTACAGTCTTAAATGGCACATTTGAGATTTAAGGCCTTAAAAAGTCTGAATTTTACCCGTGAGAGGTCTTAAATTTTAGAGGGCAATCTTTGTTCTCTAGCCAACCTCATATTACTTTAACGTCTTCTTCCACTAATTGCTGCATTCCGGTAATTATTCTTCAGATTTCAGTAATACACTCTGTACTGTTCTAAAACACGAGTCCAGTTCTCCAACATCTGGACTTACAGGTTGCCCACTTAAAAATTCATGCAGGCCACCCTTATTTTCACAGGCTTTCCCTGTCAAAGCATTATTCTGCTTTTTATTAGTTAAGTTGTTTAGCATAAGCTCAGCACACTTGCTGAATATCAGCAGATGTGCTGCAGATACTGATGAATATCAGTATATGGCATATTGACAGAATGGAGGCATTAGAGAAAGCTGAAGACCCAGCTCTTCAGAGAAAACTATAACTTAGCTAGACTATTCTCCCCTGTTGTCCCCAGTGGTAAAATAAGTCTCCCAACTACAGTTAGCACGCACTGTCCTGCTCTACTTCTGGGATTTTTGTACCCAGCCCTTTGTGAGTGGCCTAGCACTTTGAACTTTGTCTTTATTTGTTTGTGAAGACATTTTTAATTGATAGTGATATTGAGCATCTCACATTGATATTTGGTTGTTTCATTGTTGATGTTCATTTACTTCAAAAGAAAAAAAAAACTTTTAATACACCATGGGCATTGCCTTTATGACTGCATGGCAGCACCTGTGTCCAAATGGACTTGAAGCACTTTGTGGCTCTTACGAACGTTGTTTCTTCTCGTCTAGATCTTTGCTTGTGTTGTTCTTACTCTTGAATGTACAGCACTTTGGATAAAAGCATCTGCTAAATGACATTGTGTTTGTAAATATTTCAGAAATCATCACATTTGAGTTTTTATATCTAAACAATTACTTACCCTACTATTACCTGACATTTCATAAATCAGAAAATTCAGCCCTGGTCTGAGGTATTGAGAAATGTTATATGCTTTTCATTTTAGACAGTGCAAAATGTGGGATTAATTTTTTTCAGTTCAGATCTTAAGAAATCTTAAATACAATTTTTTTTAAAACTTTGTAATTAGTAAAATTAATTTTTGATGCATTAACATAGAAATTGGCTTCAATTCTCCACCTGACCGTGTGTGTCACCGAAGTCCCTCTGCCTTCAAAACATTCGAACGCATGGGTCAGAATTTGCTTACAGGTGCGCACATTTTACCATCAGGTCTGTTTTGTTTTAGATCAACTACTTTGCACAGGAAGTGGCGAATGCCAACTTCAGGCCCTGTTTTGTGCCTACACAGCATTTATAAATAAAACCCCAGAACTAACAGAGTTGACCTAAAAATGAACCAAATTTCACTGCAGTGTTTTACAGCATGCCTGTGTTTGTGTGTTAGCGTTGTTTCCTGTAAGAGCAAGGTGGCCAGGTGGCTTCCTGGACAGATGTGATGTGTTAAGTGAAGTCACCTGTTGCCAGGGTGCACTGAGGTTTAACACATCAGCCAGAGAACAGCTATGAGAAAGCTCGAGCTGTTACCTAACTGCTGCAGTCTTGTTTAAGAATGTTGTGTTCGCATGTGCAGAAGATTCATGGAAAAGGATTAAATACTTTTTTTTTATTTAATGTCCTGTGCAGTTTTCTTTGCCAGTCTTTTAATTCTGACTCATGCAGCCACTGCTGCTGAATTTTATTGTTATGATTTGGGACAAGCCTCCTTATAAAACAGATAAAAGACGTCTTGTGCTGTTTTTTCGTAAGTCATAAAACCATGCCATAAAATGTCTGCGTAAGGCAGACAGCCTCAAAACATGAATATGTTTCCTTCCCTCTGTTAAGGCTCAGTATCTGTTGAATTCATTTTCTGCAGTCATGTCTAGTATAACTACTGCTCTGCTTTGTGCTTTAAGTGAAGTGTAACTGTTGCTACTTTAATATGGCTAAAAAAACCAATATTAATAGGATTCCGGTGTTGAATGAGACAATAAAATAAGACTCAAAGTCAATGAATTCTGACAGGAGCTATTTGATCAAATTTTAAGATTTGTAGTCACAAGAAGGGAAGAGAAGGTTGTGAAACCTTGAGTTACATAACTGGTTGTGTAGAGACATTACATCAGGGAGATGAAAAATGAAAAGAATCACATCAATGTATTAAATAATTCAAAATGGTCTGGAATAAATGAGCATTTATGCTTGTTTTCTTATGAAAATTTGAAGATTAATAGGCATGGGGAAATAATCAAACTTTAAATTACAAGATGGGTTTGTGATGTAGGTAGGGGAACTTTTTGTTTTATGATTATTTTCCTTTTCAGAAGATTTCAGGAGACCATCTTTTTCCTTAATATGTTGGAAGGATGAGAGAAGGTACAGGTCTGATTGATATGGAGAATGCACCAACCACAGGGCACACCTGCCTGCAAATTTACCAACCCAACATATATATTATCCACAAAGAGCACAGAAAAGCAAGGCAAGCCTGTAAAGTCACGCCAATTCAGAGCACGTATTTTGCAGGGGGAAAAAAAGCATGCCCTGATTTTTCTCAAAACAGTGTAATGTGCTGTGACTCCTGAGTTTATTTGTGGTAAAAGGGTGAGAGGTCAAACCATCCACTTACTTGTTTATTGTGGTGAAGGTGCAATTATTCATGGAGAATTCTTTTAAATTCTTTTCAAGTCTGTAAGGAAGGGGGGCTTTGCACATGTAATTTTAGGATAGTAGGAGGCTCAGTGTGGGCATAATGAACCAAAGGAATCAGAGCCAGTGCAGTGCCAGGATCCAGTGGCGCTGCTGGCATGACGATTCAACGTACCTACAATAACCATTCCAGCGCATGAATGACACCTTTAGGACAAGAGCACACCTACAAACGGGTGCACAGAGAAAGAGAGAGAGAGAGAGACTGACTAACGCTGCACCAAAACTCAGATTAACCACATGCAGCCAGAAAACTGCCCTTTAAAACATTTAGAGCAGCTAGAGTTACAAGAGAAATTGCACCAGTAACAAGAAACGTATCTGTCAATATAAGTAATAAAAAAAGCCAGAAGATGGAAAAATCAAAGAACCGCGCTGCCATCGTATGCTACATGTACATCTCAGGTTTTATAAACATTGCTGTGAGTTTTCCACTCTTACTATAGATATGTCCAATGTTTTAAACTTGCACCAGCTCATCCCTGGCATAAAAAGTTACACCATGTCATAATATAAGAACAGCTTAAATCCAGCTGATGCACAGGGTTTAACTTTAAGTCAGTCATAACATCTAACTCCGCTCAGACATAACCCTAAATTCAGCTGGTGTGCTCGGCTCAGGACAGGACGAGATTATGCCCATAACTGTCAACCAACACATCTATGTTTGGATTCAATACTATGGACACTCCGTGCCAACACACATGCGAATGGGCCCACAAACACACACACAACTAAATGATGTAGACTGCTTACACAGTTCACAGCACACAGGCCCATGTTAGTAGCTGCAGGACTTCCATTAATCATATTTATACCAAAACCAGACTCAGAAAGTATAAAATTGGAGCCTGCACAGCTCACATGGCAGAATTCAGGTGTCACTGAATGATCTGCTGGCAGCTTGTTTTTATCTCATAATAAAGCTATAAATGCACCTAAAAATAATAAAAAATGAAGACCAAATGTATAATTAAAACATTGTCCTACCTTAAAATAGCAGTATTTGACACTTTGACATGGATGACCTGCTGTCTGTTTCTCTCAGATCTGTCCCGTCGTCCTACTGTGACTCGGGTATCCAGTGATAGCAGCCTGCTCGCGGATGTTGAGCTCTTCATCCCAGCTCTCAGATGCCTGTACAGGTGACCGGTAACTCAGTGTCTGCAGGTGCATCAGCTGTTGTTCCAGCGACTACAACTGATGACTTCTGGGTCACAGCTGTTTTTTATCTTTTACCTTCAAAATGTCAGTTTGTCCATTTTGTTAGCTGAAATTAACTCTCGCTGCTAATGTTAACTTTGTAATTAGCGCTTGATTGTCTGTGATTGGTTGGGTGTTAAGTCAGGTTGTGATAGGCTACGTGGATTTGACGATTGTTTGTTTAGCCTGCCTACCCATAGGCTGCAACATACAGTCACACAGTCAGTAGCCTATTACTCTACACAGTAGAAAACTAACACACAATTTTACTTTTACACACTCGCTGGCAACATCATGACATTTGTGAGACGCAGCACAGACTGCAACACATGAACAGGAAGAGGAGAGATACAGAATTAAACTACCACGCTTTTATTTTCATTCAAAATATGTATATACTGGCAAAAAATGTACGCACAGTGCATACAGGATTACAGCTGGTGGCGCCACTGCCAGGACCATCAGGAATGAACCTGCTGTCGAGGGTGAGAAGAAAAGTAGAAGTGGAAATTGGGCTTAGCCCTGTGTTTGTGATTGTACCAGTTTCCATCTGACTTTGTCAATAACCCAAGCAGCGTGGAGCATCTGGTGACTGCACACAGTGATGGAGTCGGGTCACAACCCTCTCGTCTTACTCCACTGAGCAGCTTCTTATGACACTCTCTCTCCCTTGTCTCCCGTTCTGGCAGTGCTAATTGTTCTCAGGGCTGGGGAGCATTCATCTGTCATTTGAGGCCTGTACAAACACATCTGTGGGTCACAGGCTCCAGCCAAGATGGGAGAAGAGTGTGACAGCTCCTGTTTGTGTGTGTGCATCTGTATGTGTTTGAAGATTAATTTTAGAAGAGACTGGGATAGCCAATAGAGAAGCCACGGAGCAGGTAAACATAAAAGCCTAAATGCCAATACCCAACCTTTAATACTGTATATAATAACACTTGGTGTGACTGTATGGTCTCATTATATAATATAACATATTCAGACGACCTTCACTTTTTTCATTTTTTTTAATGTTGTAGCCTGATGCTACAGTAGCTACATTCTTTTTTCTCTCATGAATCTACCCTCAGTATCCAATCATGACAAAATGAAAACAATAAGAAAAAAATTAACAAATGTTTAAAAAAGAAAAAACTGAAATTATGTTGACATAAGTATTCAAACTCTTTATAAAACACTTGAAATGTATCTCCCATTGCCATTTGCCTCCAATTTCTCTTGATTGTTGCTGAAATGTTTCTAAACCTTGATTGGAGTTCACCTGTAGTAAATTAAATTGATTCGGATTTCGAAAGGCACACGCCTCTCTATGGAAGGCCTCACAGCTGACAATGCATATCAGAGCAAAAACCAAGCCATGAGGTCAAAGGAACTGCCTGCAGAGCTCAGTGACAGGATGGTTGCAATCATTCTCAAATTTAAAAAGTTTAGCATTACCAGGACTCTTCCAAGAGCTGGTCACCCAGCCAAACTGAGCTATCAAGGGAGAAGGACCTTGGTAAGAGAGATGACCAAGAACCTGAAGGTCTCTGACTGAGCTCAAGAGATCCTGTGTGGAGATGGGACAAGGTTCCAGATGGAAAACCATCATAACAGCCCACCACCGGTCTGAGCTTTATGGCAGAGTGGCTAAATGGAAGTCTCTCCTGAGGAGAGTCTCCTTAGTAAAAAACACATGAAAGCCTACTTGGAGATGGCAAAAACGCACCTGAAGGAGAAACCTGTGAGAAATAAAATTCTCTGATCTGATGAAATCAACATTGAACTGGTTGGCCTCAGTCCTAAAAGTTATGTCTGGATGAAACAAACATCAATGCTCCATTAAAATTTGTGGGCATTTAACACTGGCATTTTATGCTGTCCCTTAGGCTGCAGGGTGTCCTGTCTTGGCCTCAGGGTTGTTCCTTTTGGCTGCAGGGTTTTCTTTCCTGCCCTCAAAGTTGTCACTTAGGGCTGCAGGGTGTTCTTTCAAGGCCTCAGGATTGTCCCTTTGGGTTGCACTGTGTTATTTCGGGTCCTTGGGGTTGTCCCTTTAGGCTGGGGAATTGTTCTTTCTAGGCCTCAGAGTTGACTTTTGGGCTGCAGGGTGTTCTCTCTTGGCCTCAGGGTTGTCCCTTTGGGCTCCAGGGTGTTCTTTTGGGCCTCAAGGTTTTCCCTTTGGGCTAGGGATTGTTCTTTTGTGGCCTCAAAGTTGTTCCTTTAGGCTGCAGGGTGTTCTTCCAGGGCTCAGGGTTGTTCCTTTGGGAGACAGGGTGTTCTTTGGGGCCCCAGAGTTGTCCCTCCGGGCTGCAGTTTGTTTGGGGGTTATTAGGCTGCTCTATAAGGGCCACAGGCTGTCCCTTTGGGCTGCAGGGTAGTGCTTGGGGACCATTTTTTTGCCAGGGTTGCATGATCCCCCAGAGTACTCTTTAGAGTAGTTCTTCTGAAATACTTTAAGCCACACTTGATTGTTTCTGAATTCAAGAATAGAGAATGACATATCAAGTTAAATCCATTTCATATACTTTATTGTGATTTTATATTAAGACAGAGAAAATATGAATGGTGCATAGTATAGACAGAAAAACACCTTCTTGCCATACTGATGCACGGCCTTTGGCATGATGGCCAACGATGCATTTTACAGATTAATACCTGCACTGGGCTTCTGAAAAAAATCACCATCGCTTTTATCTATTTTGGGAGTCTCACCTTCCAACAGAACACTGGGAAGTCTCTTTATACCAAGGACAGTTAGAAAAGACAAACCAGACATGCCAATTAGTAAAAGAAAAAGACAAAGATATAGACATCATGTACATTGTGTTTCTGTTCATTCTGCAAAACATGTGCTATGGAAAAATGTGGAAAATTATTCCAGATAGGTAGTAAGTGAAGTAGTATTAGGCATTCATATGGGGAATTAACATTTTAATCTTACAGTTCAAGTATTTTGAACTTTTTTCTATGGCTCATACCCAAAAAGCTGATAGAATGTCTTGTACAATCATGTGTTTTGTATTCTGATGCCTTGAAGTGTGAAAACTTCAAACATTTGACTCCATTCATATTTTACATAGACATGCCTGCAAAATATCCATTAATTGAAACTAATCACTCAGTGTTATGGCTTAACAAGTGACCATGTTAACTTTCAGCCCCATACCGCCCATGGTCATTGTAGTTATGACAGACTTTAAAGACAGAAAGTGCCCCAATAAATGCCTCTGTTTAGTTTTTTTTTTTTTTTTTTTTAATAAAAAAACATACCTGCTGAGTATTTTTGGCATAGTACAACTCAAAACAATATGGCAAAGACTATACTTACATGGGAAAGTCAAGCAGTTTAATATATTTTCTTCGGTAAATTTAGAAACCAGCTTCACTGTTAGGCTGTAAACCTGGTAGTTGTCTGATTATTATGAAATGATGCCTTGAATAGATATTCCAACACAAGGTTTCTTTGAAATTTGTCCTAACCAAACTCAAAACTGCTGAAATAGGAGGATCACAGCCAGGCAAGGGCTTAAGGAAGATAAGCCTTGTGTATTGTTTTTGTTTAAAAGACAAAACCTCCATTTCTCCACAGCTACTCCTACAACAAATAACATGGGTGAGGTTAATGTGCGAGTACCATCGCTGATTTACACCTCAACTGCTGTTCCAGTTCTTGTTGACGCTGCTGCTATCAGAGCTTGTGGGAAAGGAGTGAAGTCTAATGTGAGGGATTGCTGGCTGTGGTTGCCCCTTTGTTTACTGTTGTTTAGTCTTTGGTATTTATAGGTACAGTGCTGGCTGTTTGTAGGTAATTATACTGTAGAAGCCATAGGAATGATTGCAGTAATGACTGGTTGGCTTTCAAAAGTGTTCAGAGCCGTTTTCCTCTCTGTTTGTTCCTCTATGGGGCAAAATCGGGGGATTTTTGTTTATGTTTTATTTATATGTTTGTCCATGCATGTGTATTTCCCCTAAGGGTTTGTAAAATATGTTTGTGATCGCTGTGCTGTGACGCTTAGTGGCCAAGAACATATTTTGAAATTGCTCAACCAAAAGAGGCCAGCGTCTCCTTCTACTCACTTAGCATGCAGTAATGGACCCCAGGAATGTTCTTTAATCAGACTTAATTATAGTTTTTCATGCTGCTCCCAGGTCAGTTGTTAATCCAGGCTCCTGGTTCAAAAGTTCAGTGTCATTTGTTCAGACATGGAGGTCTTCTGAACGCTTCCCTCTAAATACAAAACAATGATACAAAACAAGTGCAACTAAAATTCATCACAAGGTCCTTGTGTGCACTCTCACATATTAATTCAAAAAGCCTGATGTTAATCATAGACAATGTTGAACTTGAACTGAAATGCCCTCTCTGTGTTCTTAAGCATCTCGATTCACCCAGTGCAAATTCTTGGCATTTAGTTGGATGTTTTTTTGTGGTGAAGCTGGTTTGTGCCGCATCAGAAGAATGCAGACGCTGACAGGTAACTGTTGTAAATTTACATGTCTCCACGAGCGACTGCTGTCTGTGATACGTGCCTGTCTGTTTCACTCTTGCACGTAAACAACAAAGCTGTCGCATCCAGTCCCACACACAGGAATACTGAGAATTCATTCAGTTAATGCCAGAGTGATAATTCAGCCCAGATCCAGTCAAACACACTAACATGTGGAGTGCGGATGTTATAGGAATATTTTGGAAGTGCAGCTGACACGTTTTCAAAACACTGCGTGCTGGGATGAGGGTGTGTTGGATGGGTCAGTGAAGTTTGACGTGAGAAAAACAGTCTGCTGTAGTGGCAGAGATGCACTTCTCATACTGTTTGACTGCCAGCAAACGAGTCCTCAAGAGGCTTTGTGTTTATACATGAACACTTTAGGTCCAACAAGGCAGTGAAATGGGGCAAAGAGATACAAAATATATGGCTTTGTGCTGCCACTTTAGTTGAATAGTATTTAAGTCTAACTTTTAAAAGTTTTGGTTTTATAGTAATATGGAAAATTTTCAGTAGTATGAATGCTGACATTTAGTCTGCAACATTCATGTACATGCAGAACTTCCCACCTAATTTTGAAGCCATTACAATAGTCACATTTCCTATCACATACTGACTAATGTTTCCTTTTTAACAAGGGATATATACATACTTATGGATCATAATTCAATCAAAAGTATATTCAATTTTGAACAATTTAAATTTATATGACAAATAAAGATATTGCAATGCACCTTTTAACCAGCAGAGGGCAATGTCTGCTTTGGCTCTTCTTGTTTGACATCTTCTTCATGTTTGTCGCTAAAGAAGAGAGGTATACAGACAGGAAGGAAGCTGGTGAAGATTTTGAGACTGATTGGAGCAGGGCATGCCAGCTGATCACCGCCTAGTGAGGAGTTGGATCAGATGGCAGGGGAGGCTGCCACACAGACCTGATAAACGCACATTAGTAGTGAGGGGAAACGGGAATGCCTTTGTCCATGAGGCCTTCAACTTCCACCTCTGGTAGAACTTCCTCATAAGCCCGAGCCAAGGCCATGGTCCTCTGCTGGAAAACGGTGGATTGCCCCCTCTGGGTGGGGAGGGAGTTCAAGTATTTCAGGATTTTGTTCATGAGTGAAGGTAGAATGGACTGTGAGATTGACAGGCATATTCGGGCAGCATTGGAAGCATTGGCAGTATTGCAGATGTTGCACCAGACTGTTGTGGTGAAGAGGGAGCTGGGCTGTAAGACAATGGTGGTGAATGTGCAAGTCACAACTTGTCCACGAGAGCGTTTTGGAGTTGTTACATTGTGTATTTGATGAGTTCGATGAGGGAAAGCCAAAAATACCGTCTGTCTCAATTGAGTTGGCACAGCAGCTCCGAACTCAGAAGTGCCGATCTAAAAATAGCTTGCACGGACAACTAAAGGTAACGAACCTACTACTTATACTATAGGGATTATGGCAATGGGCAAATTTGCCAAAATGTTGAAGTATCCCTTTAAATGGACTGCTGTGTTGAGAGAAAAGCTGTGATTGGCTATCAGAGCTGGGAGGCGATTACTGGGATCAGCTGGCTGTCAGCTGATCACTGCTGGGCGTATGACTTCTGTGTCCTGCATGAACTAATGCTAGGCTTCATTTTGTGGGGAACAAAATGTTATAAATAATGAAGCTCCTGAAATAAATAAGACCTATTAAATGATAATTTCCTATTAGAGTAAACATTTCTTAAAGGTTATCTTGTGGTCAATTAGCATTATTAAGCTACTGTCAGTGGTTCCTAAACGATCTCTTAATTGAGCATTAGGCCTGATGTCTGTTTTTTTTTCCTAACTCAAAACCCATATCTGTATTCCTCAATTTCTCTTCTTCATTTCCTACACTATCCCGGCTTCTTCAAATAAAGGCTATTTATTTCTATTTGTCTTCCAACTACAATCATGTTCAAAAATTTAACCTCTAAAAATAATTCAATGGGACAACAGAGGTCTGCACTTTTTCAGTTTTGGTGTCTGGAGGCCAGCTGCAAATTCTGTTTTAACTTTCTGTCACAAGTGCTTTGAGCTTATTTAGTTGACATTTTAAAACAAGAGTTGGATATTATTATGGGAAATAAATGCTTAAAAAATCCATAAATTATTCTTAACCATAATAAACATTAAAGTAAATACTATCTGATGAGTCATTTAACCTTTTATAATGAACATAACCAACCAATGACTTACATCTGCTATTCTTTACTCTTATTTATCCATGATGTACATTTATGATGTGAGTTTGTAACTTAAACATAATGCAATATATATCTGATCAGTGAAACTGGCATATGGCATCGTCTCTCCGCTTCCAGAGAAGAGTTATTTAAATTGAGTTTATTCGGTGATCTCACTCTCAGATTGAGTCGATTTTAATTTACAGAGTTTATTCCAGAGACTCAAAGTTTTTGTGCAGTTAACTAGAAAGAGCGGAGGAAAAAAAATCCTCTGTAACATATATTTAAGTCGTATTATTTCTGCTGGAAGCTGTTTGTCTCAGAATATTGATCTCTATTGACCAGAGAAACATCTGAGAGCTGAGACATCGACAGCTGCCTCTGTGGCCGCTCTCTAGTCTTGTTTCTTCATTTCATCACTCGTACTTTCTCCATCTCCTGCTCAATAACAGAACCAGATCTCTAACAAATTAGATGAATGGTTGTCCATCATGCTTATTCAAATAGCACAGGATTGATTCTTTGGCAAGGCATCAGTTTCTACCCTTATTTCTAGTTGACAAGCCCTGTGTATTTAACCTGTTTAGCCACTGCTGGTGTTGAGAGTGATGAGACATGTACAATATGCTCGCTAAACATGCTGCCAAGTTTGGTTCTCATATTCCCCTGTGGGCAATGCCAATCATCCTAATGCTATGTTAGAATGTTTAAGCCAACTAATTGTTTTGTACCATATCCACTGTCTACCTTCTGCCTTACATTGTGTTAAAGGATTTGGCAAAGATACCAGTCAAGGCAAGAACATGATACTATAACCAATAAGGCCCCAAAACTGACAAGCATGGTGCCAACATTGAGTGTTGTGTTTTCCAAGCTGCAAAATGTCTGTAATCACTTTCCCACAAAAAAAAAATCTCACCATTTCAAACACACTAAGAATAGTCAGTGTGGTGTGAATGTCAATTACATGAAAATGTGTAATGTAAAATAGGTAGAAATGTTCACCCCCTTCAAGTCAGTGTTTAGTAAACACACCCTTGGCTGTTATCACACTACTGAGTCTGTGTGGATAGGACTCAGTCAGGCTTTCACATCCAGACACTGCAATTTTACTCCATTTGTCTTTGCAAAACTGCTCAAGCTCTGTCGGGGATCAGACATGAATAGCCTTTTTTTTTTAGCCTAGCCACAAATTCTCTATTGAATTGGGCTCTGGACTTTAACTCGGCCACTCCAGAACATTCACCTTGTTGTCTTAAACCATTTCTGTGTCGCTTTTGCTGCATGCTTAAGGTCATTGTCTTGCTGAAAAATTAATTTGCCCCCAAGTCGCAGTTCTCTTGAAGACTGGATAAGATAGTCCCACAGGATTTTCATTTATTTTATCCTCTACCTTTACAAGCCTTCCAGGCCAGGCTGCCAAGAAGCATCCCCACAGCATGATGCTGCCACCACCATGCTTCACATTTGGGATTGTGTGTCTTGTTTGATGGCCAAAAAGCACCATTTTGGTCTTATCAGACCAAAGAACTTTCTTCGACTAGACCATGGAGTCTCCCACTTGCCTTTTTGTGAACTCTAGTCCAGATTTAATTTAATGAGTATTTTTTCAACAGTGGCTTTCTCTTTGCCACTCTCCCATAAAGCTTTGACTCTGAGTCCTTCCTATCTCAGTTGCTGAAACCTGTAACTTCTTCAGAGTAATCAAAGGTGTCTTGGTGGCCTCTAATGAGTACAATGTAGGTCTTACACACTCCAAATGACTGATCACATCTTTTGACTAAAATCTAATTAGTTGGACAATTGCACAGAGAAAGAGCAAGAGAGCTTGAATTTGGCCAGACTGCATCATTGCAGCTCATCATCAAATGCTGGGTGAATATGAGCATTGACTATGACAGACACTCTTGTAGTGTGACATAATCAACAACATGTCCAAGGCACCCCAGGATCACAAATTAAAAAGACTGGTATGTCCAAATTTTTCTTGGATAGTCATCTGGTTCAACACCCTAACCCAATGTCAGCAATGTGTATCTTGATGCCCACCAATTGGAGAAATGTGCTTCTTATCTTTGTATTATCAATTACCAACGTTTAGTATGTAGAGTCAGTTGTCCTACAATCAGAAGGTCATGGGTTCGATCCTCAGTTCCTGCAGGGTTGGGGATCCTTGGGTAAGGACTTTGTTTTTCTCCCACCTTGCTCCTAAGTGGCATAACAATGACTATGGATACATTTGAATGGGATTAGCTAACTCTGATGGCCAATTCTCCAAGCAATCTCTGTCATCAGTGTGTGAATATGGAGTGAAAGGATGAATGGGTAGGTGTGGCCTGCAGTGTAAAAGCGATTTTAGTAGTCAGAAGACTAGGAAAGTGTTATACAAGCTCAAGTCAATTTACCATTTCATTCACCCCATGTGGATTTATTTACACATACAGTGAAACTGTATAAATTGGTGAGGTTAACTAGGCAAATTTTCTTGATTAAGTGTTCCATCAGCGTGTTAAAAATCGAGTGAACAGTTTTGCATAGGCAGGTTTTCTCAAGAAAGCCCTTTGAGCAGCCCAAGTAAAATGTATGCATACTAAGTGAAAAAGCATTGCTTATTTACATAAACGTAACAGTAATAAATTGAGACAATTAAAGTGTGTTAATTGCAAATGCATATTTTGTGGTATCAACAGTGCAGCCCTACTTTGCATTAGCAAATACTTAAGGCCACATATCTAATAGGCCTGCACAGTAGGAGGAATATATGTGCTGTGTGTTATATGTTCCACATCATTATGATAACATTAATTATGGTAATTAAACAAAGGGTGTTGTCAGGTCATTAACTGTCTGGATTTTGCAAATGACTTGTAGAAAAAGGAGCTACTCTAATGTGCTGCCAACAGTGTTCATTTTGGCAGCTTTTTTTAATTTTAGACTTAGCTTTCGTCTTTAAATCTGTCACATTTTAGTCATTTCTATCCTTTTTAGTTTAAGTTTTGTTTTAGTCAACAAAAACATATTAGTCTGGTTTTAGTCCATTAAAAGTCCTCACATTTTAGTCTTTACTTTTAGTCCAGGCATTTATGTAGTGTGTTCTTTGCACTCTGCCAAAACTGGGGTCCCTGCTTTCTACAGCTGAGAGGCAGAATAGATACAGATGTGTTGTTTTTTGACAGATTTACCCACAGTGGAAACGTCACGGATTTTGAATGTCCAACGAAAACTACATTACATTTTAGTCTAGTTTTAGTCATCTTGACAAAAAATAAACTTAGTTTTTGTCAGTTTTAGTCATCGTAGATCTATTTTTGTTAGTTGTAGTCTAGTTTTTGTCATGGAAAAAAAAGGCTGTCTACAAATAGTTTTAGTCGACAAAGAGAGAAAGAGAGAAAAAGTTCAGTGAGGCGAGAAAATGATGCAGCTTGTTTGTAAGGTTCGAAGAATTTTTTTGAACAAGTGCCTTTATATCCTGTAGAGGAGATCAAGGGACTGGGCTGCTGAAACGTGACTGTATCGATGAGTTTCTCTGATGTCATCGTCCTTTGTTTATTATCCAGCGCTGTCTCCATTTAGTTTCCAGCCAACCTATCAGCCTCTTTGTCTTTCATGTGTTAGCCTTATTAATGGTGAGTGTTAACACAGGTGGCTGTGTGCATGTGCATGTGTGGGTTCATACACATGTTTGGGATTCTTATGACACAGATGGACGCTTAACGGCTGTATTAACTGATGTAAGCCCCCTTAATTTCCCGCTATAGCCAAGGGAGTCAGATTTTACTCTAGAAGGTAATGAGCAGCTTGGAGTAGCAGTGCTTCTCTTCCTTTTGAATCTTTTTCAACTAAAACATACCTCTCAGGTGTGTGTTCCAGCATTACAGATGGTTGAGAGTAAAGCACACCTGCAATTTATCCCTGCTGAGGAACAGAGTCCTAAGAAAATCCACATTTCCTCACAGCACTGCTTGCATAACACGGTGATAGACAGCAGAGAGGTGGTAAATGTCTGTTGTGTAAGCAGGGGAAGCCTTTGAACTACCTCCTCCTGCTACAAAACACAGCAGGGGCACCTGTACTCGTCACCCCGCCATCTCTTTAACCTGCACCGGGTGACACCTGAGTGTTTGTTGTCAGGGACCAGTCTATTAGTTTGACCCTGTGCCTGTTCTCGCAGAAATGGCAGCCTTTTGCTTCCTGTCGCCACTCGGCCTTGCAGCGTGAAGCAGAAAATGCCAGGGAACACGGAGACGGCTCACTCTGCTCATCTGACCTCCAAAAAGTTGAAAGAGAGACGCGAGCGAGCGCAGAGTCTGAGCGAAGGGATGATGGATAGCTCTAAGCACTGTCAGAGCTTTGCCTTTCTCTATGGAAAGAGAACAAATATCTGCCAGCGCTGAATGATGTGTGTGGCCTGTGCTCCCATCATGCACGCTGTCAGGTTCTCTCATGTGGCTCTCCTTTGGGTGTGTACAGTAGACTCAGAGAAATACAGAGCTGTGCGGATAAATGGCCGGACTTCGAGGGATGTGGAGACTTTGAGGAAGAGGGAGAATGAGACAAAGAGAAAATGCACGAGAGATGGAGGAGGGTCGGTGTGACATTGAGAGTCAGAGAGGAGAGATCTCAGCTCTGTCTGGCTGTGGCTTCACACAGAGATGGATGGTTCACCACTCTGGTATAATGATCAGCCGGCAGGTTTCATGCCCTCTTTACACTGACATGTGACAGCATTTAAGTCAACCTTAATGTCAAATAGTCATAACACCTCTCCTGACACAAGAGGGCAGAATTAATAGAATTTTATTTTCAATTTTTATTTGTTTGATCAAGATTTGCAGAACATAAGCACTGACGTGACAATACAGTTAAAGGTTCCAAAACTTTCAATGACACGAAAAAATGTTATTTTAATGATCTCTACAGGCAAAAATGATAAAACTTCAGATCTTCATTAATAATTGCAATCAAAAGAATTGGACCACATTTCTGCATATCTTCAGCTGATCAGATGGCAAGAGAGAGGAAAAGCGAGAGACGAGCGATGTTACTTTGCAGATATGCACAGGTGATGGACTTGACCTTGATGCCTATTGGGAGAGCAAAGGGAGACTGTTCACTCCTTTATCAATCAATCAATCAATCAATCAAACTTTATTTATAAAGCGCTTTTCATACATGACATGTAACTCAAAGTGCTGTACATGGACAAATTAAAAACATTCCCTCAAACCCACCCACCCCCACCTTTTGCGTAATATAGACAATTAGAGTCATTCCCTCACACCCACACACCCGCAACCACCCTACAGACAACAGTTACATGTGCACCCACTCACACCCACTCACACACACTGTTTCACAAACACACACAAAAATAGTGGACATTAGGCTGAGTACAAGAGGCTGAGTACAGATGAACCAGTTGAGAAAGCGCCATCAGAGGGGCCGTCTGCACCACTGCACCAAACTCTAGTAACAGTGAGACAAGGCAGTACCTTGCATTTTGTATAGGATTTAGAAATAAAACTTCACTGTTTTCATCACCGCTGTCATGAAGCACATTCATGCTTCCCTTCAGAAATGTCAGTAAATTTTTTTAGACTGACTTTCTTTATCCCTTGTGAATGCATCTCACCAAACGCTAGCTGTGTTTCCATTACCCTTAGAAATGTGCAAAATCTACATAGCACAATAAAAAACTGTTAATGGAAACAACTGAATTTCGACAAACCCCTCAAATATCGCAAAAAAGTTTTTACGTTCTCATGAGGAGGTTTTTCTTACATTTCAATATAGAAATATATCGCAAAAGTGCAATGGAAACGCTTTTACCGCATTTAAATGTCACAGTACGTACAGACCAGTTCACTCAGAGACAACATGGCGCGGTGTGTGTGGACAGAAGAAGAGACAAGACTTTTCTTGACATCATACTTATACCCTTATACTTGGATTTAGCCATACATACAAACTCTGCCTCTGAATCATCCAGATCATCCGTTGTCTTTGTCTTTTGTTCAAAATTGTCAAAGCAACCGCTGTAGATGTAATCATAACCATACCAACACACAACAAGTTTTAAGCGCCCAGCTTCTTTGCAGCGGAGTCTCGCTGGATGAGATTTTACGAGAATGACGAGGCTCATGCCCAAGACTCCCGTCAATGGAAACACATTCAAAGCACAATTGTACTTCATCGAAATGTAAGAAATATTGCTTTTACTTTGCAAAAAACTGTAATGGAAATGCTGCTAGTGACACCTGGGGGTAATGTATAAATTATCAGGTGATAATAATGCTGTGCAAATAGTTCTCAAGACTATAAGAAACAGCAAATCTTAAATTGTTTGAAACTATTTTGGATTTTGGATTTAACAACAAAGAGTTTCTTTCTCAGTGGGACTGTTATAATAAGTTTTGACTTTATTCTCAGATTTTCACTTTATTCAGGACATTTCGACTTCTTGCTCAAAATTTTGACTTTAATCTTGAAACTGCATTTCATGTTTATTGTTGCACGCGAACAAAACAGATAAAGTTGGATCCCTATGTTGTCGGCACCAGAATTTGGAGTTGGTTAAACTAATGATTAACAATCCCAGTCAAACGCTCCTTCTAAATTGTAATACAGACTACTGCCTTGCTGCCACAATGCACTTTAATCTGAAATAACAAAACGAAAAATGACTGAACTGAAACCACCTTACTGGAACAGTGCGGTTTAGCTCTATTTTAAACTAGAAGTGGGGATATTTGTAAGGTTACACTCTCATGTAACCAAAGCATTAAGTGGCGTATTCAGCACAGGAATGTGGATGCTACCTTGCAAAGAGGACTCACGGCTAGTGGTGATAGCTCTGCCGCCATTAGCCACATTCTGTAAACCAAATTTGCATTGTTACAGTATGACGTTGTTTTACCTTTGCAGTGACAGGTTGGATTGCAGAATGTATTTACTTGACTTTAAACTACACAACTTAATGAAATTGTTATTTGCATTTAATCAGATGGAAAATTATTCACCTCGGAGCATCACTAATTGCCATTTGATAATTGGGGTGCAGAAAATAGATCCTCCTGTTGCTCTCCAATATCCATTAAGTGATCACTGAATATGTTCGGTTGGATTTGGTTGCAGTGATTTACAGAAAATGTCAAAAAGGTCCTGGAGAAGAATGGATGGTGGCTTTCTTAGTTCTCTGGAAAAAAAAAATTCAGTGTATTACAATATCGAATTTATTTTCCAATTATTTGATTATCTTTACGTCAACTTACTGAAACCATAAAAAGATCACAAGGCTTTGTTTTTGCACAAACCCTAGACAGAGCTATGGTTGAATAATGCTTTTTGCCCATTTTCCACACTACATTTTCTTAATCTATACCCAGGCCACAATCTTTGATCTATATTTTAGACGGTCAGAGTCCGTGTCCAGAATAGATAAACATATCACAAACTTGGCACTCCTGTCTCGTAAAGCCTGGCAACTTTGTTCATAAATTATTGCATGTCAGGGCAAGCAGCGGCCCTGAGGGTTTTGGAGGAGACCTTTAGCAGAGCTGAGACTGCTTTACACCTGTAATATAAATTAAGTGCAGACAGAAGAGTAGAAGGGATGGACACCTGAACCGCTTTCATGAAGCCGAGGCTGCAACCTGACTTTCCTGTGTCATGATTTATCACCGCAGGATGGAGAAAGGCCATGTTTTGAATCAAAGTCATCCTCCTGTGACCTTTATGGACAGTTTTTAAAAACAAGCAAATGGAGAGTTTACAAGACAAAGTAGGGCCATGAAATCCAACCCAACTACTTAGTTTTTGATGAACTTTAGTCTGCTTGGAGTTTTGACTGCTCCAGATAATCTTCCTTCATTGTTTGAGATGGACTTTTATTAGAGTAGCTCAAATATTTAAACAAGATGATGAGGCTCCTGAGGAAGGATCTCTCTGGATTAAATTTAAATTTTCATTTTTATTGGATACGTCTCAATCATCCTATGTTGAGAATAGACTTCAAGTTTTACTGCTAATAAAAATGTGTCCCATGTTGTTGATTTTCAATCTGCATTTGTCCAGTCTGAGTCTTTCAAAAACATAAGCAAAATGCCATAATTCTTTTTTTTATGGGACAAAAACCAGACAGACTTGTGAAAGTTTCCTTCTGCTAACAAGTGCGCTCATCCTGGACACACAGACTGTTGTACTGGCAAGAAGTTTACCCTTCCTGTTTCACTCGTACTGCCAGCATCTGTTACTGGAACATGTTAGATTTTACACTAGCAGAAATGCTTTGCTTACACTCCATACAAAGATTTGTACTCAAAAAAGAGTGAAATGCTACTTTTAATTGAAGGCTTGTGGGGGATTAAGCTTAGCCTAGCTTAGCATAAAAACTGGAATCCAAGAAAAAGAGCTGCAGTCTCCAAAATGTGGCTATCACTTAATACATTTAATACAGTGTATTTTGATTTCTGTACACAAATGTATCCATTATGATACTGTAAGGACCCATAGGCCACTGGGGCTGATAGATAGGAAACTGACCTCACAGGGAAGAAAAACATGGCATCCAGCTAGCTGTTAACTTTCAATGAAGGTAGTGACATCAGCTAACAGCAGCCTGTATTGAAATGAACTGCTCTGTGGTTTTAGATCATTGTAGCATTAGGGGGTGGATCCTCCCTACGTTACGCCCTTGTCATGAATATTTTCAGCCTCAAAGGGACACTTCAACATTTTGGCAAATTCGGCCATTGCCATAATTCCTATAGTCTAAGTAATAGATTCGTTACCTTTAGTTGTCGGTGCAAGCTACTTTTAGATCTGCCCTGCCGAGTTCGGACCTGCTGTGCCAACTCAATGTAAGCAGACAGTATTCCGGCTTTCCCTCATCAAACTCATCAAATACACAATCCAACAACTCCAAAACGCTCACGTGGACAAGTTGTGACCTGTACATTCACCATGCTATGAAATAATCACGTTTTAAAGCTAAATGCAAAGCCAGAACTACACTCCAGACATGGCTGCTGCACTGTGTCACTCCGCCCAGTGGTTTACTTGTAGTTCAGAGTATATGCTTCATGTGTCATAATGTAACATAATTATACGTTATTATTTCATAGCGTGGTGAATGTGCAGGTCACAACTTGTCCACGAGAGCGTTTTGGAGTTGTTGGATTGTGTATTTGATGAGTTTGATGAGGGAAAGCTGGAATACCGTCTGCTTACATTGAGTTGGTACAGCAGGTCCGAACTCAGCAGCACCGATCTAAAAATAGCTTGCACCGACAACTAAAGGTAACAAACCTATTACTTAGACTATAGGAATTATGGCAATGGGCGAATTTACTAAAATGTTGAAGTATCCCTTTAAATTGTCAATGCAAAGCTCCTTATGAATGGACATGAGCCAGCAGATCAATGGTTTTCAGTAGTGAACCACGTTGGTAAGGAGAAGGATAAGTAGGAAAGTATTTAGTTGATGCACCTTTGGCTGCAATCACAACACTGAGTCCGTGTGGAT
The DNA here is from genome assembly GCF_018320785.1 of Cheilinus undulatus. Taxonomy (NCBI): domain Eukaryota; kingdom Metazoa; phylum Chordata; class Actinopteri; order Labriformes; family Labridae; genus Cheilinus; species Cheilinus undulatus. The sequence goes on along the minus strand of NC_054874.1, from coordinate 23,618,152 downwards.
AGGTCTCAATCAGGCTTGCACATCTGGACACTGCAAATGTGCTCCATTATTCTTTGCAAAACTGCTCAAGCCTTCTAAAGTGCAGCCACAAATTCTCTATTGGATTGAGGTCTGGGCTTTGACTCTGTCACTCCAGAGCATTCGCCTTGTTGTCTTTAAACCATTTCTGTGTAGCTTTTGCTGCATGCTTTGTGTCATTGTCTTGCTGGAAAGTAAATCTTCCCCCAAGCCATAGTTCTCCTGCAGACTGAATAGGATTGATCCTCAGGGTTTTCCTGTATTTTCCTCTACCTTTACAAGCTTCCAGGGCGGGCTGCTGGTAAGCATCCCCACAGCATGATGCTGCCACCACCGTGCTTCACAGTGGGGATGGTGTGTTTGTGGTAATGTGCAGTATTTGGTGTCCGCCAAAAAGCCCTAATTTGGTCTCATCAGACAAAGAACTTTCTTCCACTTGACCATGGAGTATCCCACATGCCTTTTGCCAAACACTTGTTAAGATTTTAGTTGTCTTCAACAGCAGTTTTCTTTTTGCCACTCTCCCAAAATGCTGTGAGTGTTGAAGAATCTGGAAAAGAGCTGTATGAAGTCTCTCCCAACTCAGTTGCTGAAGCTTGTAACTCTTTCAGAATATTCATAGATGTCTTGTTGGCCTCTCTCACTGGTATCCTTCTAGCACAGTCAATCCAGGCAGATTTGCACTTGGGCCATATTCCTTCCATTTCTTAATGATGGATTTAACTGAACTCCGGGGGATGTTCGGTGCCCTGGAAATTTTTCTGTATCCATCCCCTGACTTATACTTTTCAGTATCCATTTCTCTGAGTTGCTTGGACTGTTCTTTTGTCTTCATGGTGTAATAGTAGCCAGGAATATTGATTAACCAGACACAGGTGACTTTTTACTACAAACACTTGAGACACATTCATCGCACTAACATGTTAGAGTCAGTCGTAACAGTCAAACTTTTTAAAAGCATGAAAGAAAAAATACATTTGCATTTTTATTGATCAAAACATCATGTTATTTGTTTAAACTGACCGATTAAATTGCTATTTCAGTGTCTGAGTAATAAAGTTTTTAATCTTTTTAAAGTCAAGCTAGCTGGCTAGCTTCCCTGTTGGCTTCAATATGTTTTACTATGGCTTGGCTAGGGATCATGTAGCTTGCCCTCTGTGGGGATGCTCATACTTGTTCATACTTGTTTTCTTTTTGCTTTGGTGCTCCAGTTTGGAAATAAACATAACACCTTTCCATAATAGCTCTCCAGAGTGTTGTCGTGCCTATATGGCGACAGGATGGAGACGGTTTTTGGATTGTCTGTCTGTCTCTGCCTTTCTTGTTAACGTGGTATCCTAATGATTACTTTCGAGTTTCAACCAAACATCCACTCTGACTCAAGGATGTTCTGATTAGAATTTGGAGGTCAGAGGTCAAGGTCATTGGCCTACTGCTTGTGAATGTGACATCTCAAAAACACTTTGAGGGATCTTCCTCAGACTTTGCACAAACATCCACTTTGACTCACACAATGACAGAAACAACTCAAGTCCTTCTTTACCCACTACTGTACTTTCCCTGGCCAGCTGCTGGAGGCATATTACCATCAGGTAGAAATTTCAGTGTATAAATGACATGGCTAACAGTCATCAGATCACATGCATCAGCATTAAGTTTGACAGGATGTTGAAATTGTGTTTAAAGAGAGTTGTGGATGAGAAAAGTAAAGAAATGTATCTGAGACATGGCCTCTCTTTTCTTATTTTCTCCTGCTGTGAATGTTTGCTCATCTAAGGAGAAACAATCAGTGATTCTGGGAGCTTCTACCAAGGCCATTAAAAAATCATGAATCAATTTGTGCTTGTTCAAAATTTCAAACAGAGCTTTCATTAAAAATTCACCGGGACCTCTCTATCTGTCACTTGTAAATACATCAGTGCTGTGGCCGATGAGGGCTGCCTCAGAATGAGCCCACTGCTTATGTGCTTGATCTTTGACTTTGGTGTCAAGGGCAGAGTCGTAACCCTGGTTCACTCTGTTAGCAAATCAACTTTTCATAATATATTTGAATCAACTGCTTTGTCTTTTTAACCTTTAAAACTTGAATTTGCATGGCATTAAGAGTCGCTCTCTAAATTTAAATTGGAATAACCAGGTGTTTAAAATGTAGCATGCTTTGTAAGAAACAACTGCTTTCTTACCTGCACACGCTCTCATCCTCCCTCTTGTACGCACACAACTAAACCTCCCTGCTTTCCCCGGTTTCCATGGAAACCTGTGGTGAAGGAACAGAGGATTCAAGGACGTGTGTTTGCAGATGAGAGTTCCTCGGATCATACGTCCACATCGACGGCCCATCTCATCCTCCGACACATCTCTGACACTGAGAGTGTGGTTCACCAGCACATGCATCTCATTAGGGATAAATTCAAAGAATGTGAGCCTTAATATGATGCTATTTGTGTTTTCCTGTTGTGAGTTTGATACATCTGGTGACCATGCTGTGTTTGCATGTTTGCTCCAGTGTGTCTGTGTTTTGGAGTGTGCTAGCCACGTGTTTGTCTGCCTCATAGAGGAACAGACACAAACAGACTCACCAACTGTTCTGACTTCATGCTCAGCTCAAAGAAGGAAAACTAAAATAACGAGTATTTCAACAATCAGGGTGTTTACATGGACTTGAGTATCCTGGTTATGAGTCATATACTGGTTATGATCATATTCAGAATAATGTGTTTACATTTGCACAGAGAAAGCTGGTTATTCATACATGAGAAATAGTATCACTGATTACGGATCACTGCATCTTTCCATGAAGCAAATGTAGCATTAGCTAATGTAGCTTCATTAGCTAAAGCTACATTGCTACATAAGCAATGTTACCTACATAGCTTACGTGGCTGATGTAGCTTGTTTAGCATATGCCTTAGCCTATGTTGCCTATGTTAGCTTTTTTACTCTAGTCACCAACGCATGACCATGGCCCCAAACAAGCACTGAGCAAATGCATTGAATAGAGAAAAACTGAGGTTGCTGTTTCTTAACTCAAGGACGAATGTTTAAAAGCAAGCACGTAGCTCCAATCACTACAGTTAAAAACACTGGCCAGGCCCGAAATCTGGGTGATGTCATGGATTCAGACCTAAATTTTACAAACCTCATTAAAACAATTCAAAGTCAGCTTATTATCACCTCAAGAGTTTTTCTAGGAGACTGCTGTCCCGGCCTACCTTGAAAAACGTGTCCAAGCATTTCTCTTCTGTAAAGGTGACTATTGTAACAGTTCGGAGCTCAGAACACTGCTGCAAGGGTCTTCACCAAGACCAAGAGTGTGAGTCATATCAGCCCTCTTCTGAGGTCTTTACACTGGCTTCCTGTCTTTCAAAAAACAGACTTCAAAATACTCCTGTTGGCTTATAAGCACTGAATGGTTTAGGCCTAAAATACATCAGTGACCTTCTACTACAGTACAAACCATCTGGACTGCCCAGGTCGTCTGGTGCAGGTCTGCACTGTCCTCTGAGTCAGAACCAATCAAGGGAGAGCAGCGGCCAGTTTCTGTGCTCCTCATATCTGGAACAAACTTAGAGGAAACATCAGGTCTCCTGGAAGTCTGAGCTTTTTGAAATCAAGGTTGAAGAAACAGCTGCCTTTGACGAAAACATTCAACACTTTAGATTTTCTATTTTAGCTACAACTCTGCATTGTAACTTTTACTTTTCTTTATAGCTGTCTCAATGTAGTTTAGCTTTAAGCTGGATTTTTTCTCCCTTTCTCTCTTTTGAATTCGCTTTTATCCTTGTGTGAGTTTTATTTGTGGTATAATCAGTTTTTAATGTTTCTGGTGTGTTTCTTTCTCACTTTGTTGTTATGTTTTGATGCCTTCTGTGAAGCACTTTGAATTGCCTTGCTGCTGAAATGTAACCTTGCAAAACAGATGGATATGTCCGTTTCCTTGTTTCTTACTGGTGAATCCATCTTGCAAAGCTCCCATCTGAACCGTTTAGCCCAGTTAGAAAGTGACAGGACCAATTAGTGTCGAGGGGCAGTACTCTTGGGCGCGGCAGAGTCGTGACATATGCAAGCAGCAAGAAGAGGCCGGTGCAATTATAGCAGAAGACATTAGCGTGGATGCTGCTAAAGCGCCAGTTTTATTAGACCTGACGACATTTCTTCGTTAAAAGAAGAACAAAGAACAGGAGTGAGTTGTTTCTTTTAAAAACAACAAAAGTTGTGTACTGATGTGTCTACAGTCACCATGGTTTGCGTTATGCAGTTCTCTGTGGAGTTTACTCCTGGGTTGCAGCTACATCACGTTTTGTTGTTCTGATTGGCTCGTAAAGATGTGACAGAGAGAATGTTCATCAAATCACCCTCTGAGTTTTTTTTTTTTTTTTTTCCAAAGGCTCTGCCCTTTCCCAAATGCAGGCTATGGAAGGTTTACCAGATGAGTGTGTGAAACAAATCCATCTGGTGTGCCAGGTTAGCTTAAATGTGCCATAAAATTAGACTTGCCTTGCCTTTTTGACCTTCAACTTTTGATATCGTAACCCTTACCTTAACTGGCGCACTAACCCTAACTGTAAGTTTAATACGATGTTATTTTGAAAATTTTAGTGGTCTGCAAGATCTGTAGTCTGCAGCCAGGCTTTAATTACTTTGCAAGTGTGTAATATGAGAATTAAATCTCACTTCATGCTGTTTTCATCCCACAGAGCAGAGAAAAGATCACATCTGATCACTCATACTGTCCCTGGCAGACGTGTGGGTGTCAGACCTCAGTTGGTTACATTCAAAATCCCATTCATCAGTTTCTGCATTAAAACAGAAACCAGTTCTGCAAGCAAGGGGATGTCCTACACTTCTGTAGATTGGTCTGAGTTTAACAATCATCAGAGATTTGTTCACTGACTCTGTGTTCCCCTGCAGAGCTTTACTGCATCTTTCAGCTAGCTGTTTTTATGGCCAGTTTTATAGGTTTCCCACTTATTGACCCCTTTTCCTCCAGGCAGCATTTCTAGCAAATAAGCTCTGATAGAGCCATCGCAGCAACTTGTCCCAAAGTTAACAACTAGCTGGTGAGCACAGTGGAAATGTAGTTTCCCTCAGTGGTTGTTAGGACGCAACTGGACTGGCTCGAGAGGCCTCCTTAAATTCTAAATTGACTGGTGGAAAATGTAAGCTTCAGAAAGGGTCTGTCCCCTCCACACTCACGCTCCAGAGTGATGCTCCGTTGGGCATCACTCAAACTGGCTGCATTACTCACAGACCGAGGATGCTCCAGTAGGAAAAAATGGGTAAGCTGATTTCATTGCAGGTGCTTGCATGCTGTTCAGACATACTGTTACTCTCAAAATGATCTGGTGACTTTTGTCAATTGCAATTCAAGTTTCCATCCTACTGAGTTAAATAAATATTAATTGTGTAATAAAATTGAATAAAACAAAATGAGTAGACATGGGAATCTAAGTAAAATAGCCGGTTTGGATTAAATTGGGCCTATGTAATAAAGTAAATGGACTTGAGCTTGTCTAGTGCTTTTATACTGCAGATCACACCTACCAATTTCCATGGAGAGATGAACATCAGTCTAAGCTACCACTGGTACGTATCCATGTACATTTACGAACCACCAACGCAGGAGTTAAGTGTTTTGCCTTAGGACATATTGAAATGTGAATGAGCAACTGGGGTTTGAACCCAGGACCTTTCGATAAGAAGACCGATAAGAAGCCACAGCTGCTATTGCTCAGTGGTGGGCAGTAAACTGGTATCCGTACCATCACTGGCAAAATCTCTGCCAAGGAATGGATTTTTTTTTTTTTGGTTTTGCAACACCACAATCACCAGTTTAAATGCATGTGTTATAATGTAGTGACCACAATGCATGCCACTATTAGTGTAGCAGAGTGATATGTAACAGACGACAGCTAAGTCTGAGTGCAGGCATCAGCATGTTTTTCTCTAGTTTAACAGAAGCTGGATAAGTAACTGAGCATCATCCACTCGTGATGTTGTATTTACGCACAGTAAACAGGTCAAACATGGTTTCTCCTCCCAAATTTCATGTCTGTAATAACAGCAACATATAACAAGTGTGGTTGCTGAGCCCAGTGAGCAATTTGTCTTTTAACAGCTTAAACAGATGTTTAAAGGCGTGTTTCACTCATGATGCCATTATTTAAAATCCATCATGCTTGACGATTTAATGATGTAATTTGACGCTTTTGTCCACAGCAACATACATCTGAAAGATAGACAGGTGTTCATGTCATTAAAGACCTTGCCTAAGTGTCTACACTGGATACTGTACCACTGCAATGGAGGGGGCTGGGGTGGAGGATGGTTGATACCACTGAGCTATCGGGCCACCAAGAACTTATGCACTTACTGCAGTATAAAAAGTACGTATAAATTGTTAAAAAAAATGCAATTTTTTAACATTTTGTGAATAAATCAGCACATGTAAATCCAGTTGTTTATTTTTTATGTTCTTTGTCTGAAAAGGCACAGTTTCAATTGTAAACTTTTTCTACAAATTCATACCCTACCTATGCAATGTAACTTCAGACATTTTTAAGAGGTAGAAGTAAAAATTATTGAACTTGAACATGGTGTATCATGATGATCCACACTATTAATATTTTTATAATGTTAACGACAACTTTCGTGCAGTTAGACTCAGAAAAAAATGATGTAAGCAATGAAGTATTTCTCAGTTTTGAACTGAATCATGCCTAATCATGACTATTATTATTATTATTATTATTTATTTATTTATTTTATTTTTTTTGCCTTTACTTGATTTTCCTTTTGATATTTTGGGCAAAAAATCAGAAAATTGACAAAAATGTGAGAACTTAGTGTATGTAAAATGAGTGATGGAAAAATGTATACAAATTAAAAAAAAATCATGCCATATATGAGGCATAGATTTGATGGCATTTTAAATTACATTTTTAAATTTAAGATTGTTTAAAAAATAGTGCATACAATGAATAAAAAAAAATTCTAGGGAAACAGCCCCTTGGACTGCCCTTTGTTTGGGACTAGCCCTGGATCTTTAGGACAACTGGCTCTCCCTGGTTCTACCTCCCTTGTGTGACTAGAGATACTTTTAACCAGCTTTAAAACAGCAAATTTGACAAGTTTTCCTGTCATGCATTTCAAAAGCAAAATGAAGAAGGTCAGTTTAGGTCTTTTATTTGTATTTTTTGCTTACACTTGCAAACAGGCATTATTTTCTGTTATATTAACAGTTTTGCATATGTGTGTATCTCCTGCATGCATCCTGTCTATTATAGGATGCACTTAAGGACAAGCCTCCAAAAACACACACACACTCACGCATGTATGAACAGGCTGTTCTGCCTCCTATAGCACTCCGTACCATATGTCACCGTGAAGAAAGAGCTAATTAATCTCAGGCTATACTGAAGTGGCACCATGCTAAAAACTTTACACTTATACATAAATAAAACAGTAACACCTTTTTTCATGTCACCATGTTTTTCTCTTCACACATGGGACCAAAATAGATTTTTTTTACTTCAGTTTGAAACCTGAGACATGAATTCTGTTTTTTTAATGCTGTATGCATATGAATCTGTTTGCCTGGTTAGTCATTGGTACAGGATATGATGTTAGCAATAACGGTTTGATGTTGTCTGGGTGATGTGTTGATTATCGCAGTGCAGCGTTCTCACAACCTCCACACATATCTGCATGGAAACCAGTTTGTTTGCTTCCTCTTGTCCTTCCTCTATTTGTCTCTCACTCAAGGTAGTGGCAAGCAATTGAGCCTTGTGACAAGGTGTGTGTGCTTGTCTCTCTCTTATGTAATAGGGCAACATAAGAGAAACACATCACAGTCAGAGATAATTTAAATACACACTTTTAAAATCATAAAATTCAGTAGTTCTTATGTAAGATCTCGATCCAGATAGGGCATACTCTTTGGTAAACAAATGATACAATGTCTTTGGGATACATGTTTGAAAAAACTAGCCTACATTTTTCTGGAGAGTTTCGACCAAAACAAAACTTGAAGCTAATTGGAGTGACATTTATCAGGGGGGCAGGGACATGACTTTCGATGAATGCCAGTGTTGCTGTCTGTCTGCTGAATGTATAAACAGACAACTGTTTGTTAATGTTCCCCATTGACACTGTGTTCAGGGGCAGAAAAATGAATTAATGAAGAGGTTACATGTCTGCTTAAAACTTTGGGACAAGTTAAATAGGCGATACTCTGAACTCCCCATGAAAACTTGATAATGTGAAGTCACTTTTCAGTTTGTAATGCTTTCACATAGTGACAAAGGTATAAGAGCAAGATAGACAAACAAGACAAACAAAAATACAAACCCATGTGTTTTGAAATGATACCCTGCAAATGAGACCCTGCATTATTTTGATGATAGGTAATACTGTTATCATGGACAGCAAAGGCTTGCTGCTGTGGATCTGCCCTTCTACATCCTCTTCATCTATCAGCTGAGGTGGGTAGTAACGCGTTACATTTACTCCGTTACATGTACTTGAGTAGATTTTTTGAAAAATTCTACTTATGAGAGTATCGAGCACAGTACTTTTTACTCCTACTCTTACGTTTGTGATTAAAAAACTATACTTCTACTCCGTTACATTAGGCAATATACTGGTCGATAATTTTACTTGTCTATAATTTATTTTCATTAAGTAATTTTTTACACTCAGCTGAGCTGTCACAGCAGCATGAGGTAAAATCCTCAGCAACACAGAGTCAACAGAGGGTTTTACATGGCATTATTAACATTATGTCCTAGGTGATACTTTTATCATGTACTTGTGGCATATCTCTTATATCAGTGATTGTACCTAACATGGTTATAACATGGGGCTAGTGGGCCCAATTTGTCTTTGGTTTTAATACATTTCAGTTTGGCTTGCCAAATTTGTTGAGTGATACTTAGGATGAAAAATTCATAAATTTGAGCTAAAAAGTAAAAAATAAATCAAAAATGGGCAAAAAGTAAGAAATGAGGACAATTCATAAGATTGATTTCAAAAATATGAGCCAAAATCATTAACACATGATAAAAATAAATATAATGTGATTAAAAAGTGAGAACTGCAAAGTACAAGTTCATGTATGTGAGATTAAAATCATCATGTAGAAATAAGATAACTATCATGAGAGAAAGAGTCCGTTTTTCTCATTATATTGAAATTTTCATCTCATAATTGTGATTAACAAACATAACTTGACTGCTGCTTTGAGTATTAAGTTACATTTTTTATTTCTTTTAATTATTTTGGCAAGCTATGCTACTTTATTTATGACAATGTGCCGTCTACTTTACTACCCCTGAATAATATGTCGTATTGCAATACATTTTAATAAATTGCACAAAATGAAGTTACTCACTACTTGAGTAGTTTTTAATGAGGTATTTATTTACTTATTTACTCTTACTCAAGTACTTATTTTTTAAGTAACAGTACTTTTACTTGAGTACTGTAACTGCGTACTCTACCCACCACTGTCAATCAGCATCACCTTTACTTCTATGATCATCACTACAACAGTTGATTTGATTGATTGCATTGTTCTGTTTTACATTAATCATGGTTTTTATTGCAAATTCTTCACATATTAGAACCATCATTAATGATTTTACAGTCATATCCTACAAAATGGGAGCTAAGTTTATGGCCATGACAGCCATATCTTGTCTTCCCATTGTTGTTTTGTTGTTTCTCTTGTCCCTATTTTCTTCCTTTTTTTCCCAACTCTCCTCAGGTAGCTTCTGCACATGGCTGTCCACATGAGTCTGGTCCTGCTCGCGATTCCTGCCCATAAAAGGGAAGGTTTTTCTCGCCACTGTAACAAGGCTAAATACTGCTAATGCTGAGCTCATGGTGATTAGCGCTGGTTTTTATAAGAATAGGCATCATAGAGTACGGTTGACCAAGGTTATTATAGTAAACTAACAGGTGACAGGTATCCCATAATACTGAAAAACTAAAACCAGCACTAACAATAATACAAAGTAACTAAAAAAAAGCATTTTTGCAAAATAAAAGCTGAACCAAACTAACAAACCAGCAATAAAATCTACACACAGTATAAAACCTTCAATAAGGGTTTGGGCTGTCTTTTGAGAAACATCATGGCAAAAGCAAAAGAAATCAGTTTAGACCAGAGAAAAAAAATTGTTTGTGCTCACAAGGCAGGAGAAGGATATATAAAGTTATCACAGCATTTCCTTGAAATCATTCTGTATTATGTGCGAAGTAAAATAATGTAAGCATCCAAAATAAATCTAGGATGTCTGGAAAGGTGTGTTAAAAATGCCTTATTTTAAATTAGCTCTATTTTCATAGGGGGGCTAATGTCGTCCTCATCTGTATGTAGAATATAAACAAGAACTGGACTCTAGTTTCCTTAATTATTCTGAATATCCAGTGTTTTTATGCTTTACAAGTTTTTCTCATAATCTAAATTAACACAAAGCTTAAGTGTCTTTATGATTCTGGTAGAATGTGTTCAAACTGCATGCAGATTTTATGAGACACTTACTGTGTGAATTTTACTATTTAGGCCTGATATAGACTTTTAAACATCAAAATGTCAAATCTCACCATCTACTTAAATAAAAACTTCATTGATTCATCATGTAAATCTTGCAAGTGTGCGACTTAAATCTCAGAATAAAAGACTTTAATTAACTTAACCCTCTACCTTCTGCCTTTATTTTAAGACACTTAAATGAACCTCTTATAATGCTGCATTTAATCCCAACATTAAGTGGCAACAGAGTGGGAGGAGAAGAAATTATTTAGAGTATATTTCTTTATAAAAGCCTGGATTGAAAAAGAAGCAATCATAATGGATGGTAGGGGGAGCAGAGACATGCAGAAGCAGAGCCTGGTGCTTCATCATTTTAAGTTTTCCTGTTTATGACGGCTTCTGTCTGCTTAGGTCAACAGCCAGACAAGGAAAAAGTAGACCTGGTATGTGCTTTTTTTCCAGCACACTCACACTCCCCCTGTTTTTTTCTTTTAATTGGCTGCTCCTCTCATTTCTTCCTCACTCTTGTTCTCTTCTGTTTATATCTTTAAGTTTTCTTCATTACTCTCAGCTCATCCTTCTTTCTTTGTTTTTATTACCGCCTATCTTAAACCAAACTCTTCCTTGTCTCTCTGTATGTCTCCCCATTTTCTGCAGAAGCACCATGTTTGTGTCAAGTCTTGGCATGGGTGGCATGCTCCCATATGGAAGTGTTCAGGAGATGATATAGAACATATGTGACCCTGGCTTGCTCGCTGGGGACTCTGTGGAGATCACACCATGTCATTAGTGGCAGTGCGAACGCCAACACTGCAGTGCAGGGGAGGAGAAAGAAGGACAGGGACAGATATAATAAGGTTAAGGAAAGGGATAAAGGGTGAAAACAGAGGAAGAGAACAAGGAATCATGCTGGGTACATTGTGTTCTTTAGTGGATCTCAGTATGTGTGAGTGTTCTGACCCCCTGGCTGGATCACACTGAGTGCTGATGTAGGCCTAACCTGGCAAAAAAGCCAGGTACACTCCACTTAATCTTTGCTTTGACTCTGACTCCTAGGAGCAACTTTTAACAAAGCAATGTAGTCTAAGTCTGTCAGCAGCCATTCACTCATGATATATACTTTCACAACAATTACCTAATGATAGATTACTAAAAAGCAGAGTCCAGGGTTTCATACAGAGCCGTGAAGACATGCGCTGATGTCACAAAGACCTCAAAAGGAAAACCAAGTCTCCTTCTCCATATTTTCCACATAATGCTTCACAGAAATAATCCCTTTTGATTGTTGCTGTCATATCCCGGCCTGTGGAATGATTTGGTCAAGCCACAGTTATTTTGGTTCAGCTTGTGAAAGTCTGCAGAGCCTGACTTTATTTCTATCCCTGCATATCATATGAGAAATACTGCTCTATAAAGTCATATCATTGGTTTTGCTTTGCTGCACTGGTTGAGGAGCTCATACACTCTTGAGGTTTATATGACCTCTAATGCCACATTTTTGTTCATTGTGAGTAGGGGTGGGCGATATGGGAAAAAAATCATATCACATTTTTTTTATGGCCAGATGACGATCTCGATTTTATCACGATTTTTTTCATTAAATTTCTAAGACAATTTGCAAGTTAGTGACCAGAAAAAACGTTTTCTCTGATTTTTAACTATTTCTTCTGCACCATCCTGCTGGTCAACGCATTATATGTAGGTGTGTGTGTGTGTGTGTGTGTGTGTGTGTGTGTGTGTGTGTGTATATATATATATATATATATAGAGAGAGAGAGAGAGAGAGAGAGAGAGAGAGAGAGAGAGAGAGGTCTTATCTCGCACTATATATTTAAGTTCCAAACCTTTTTTTTACTGCATTCTGATCTGTTCTGTCTTCTGGAACCAACTTCTAAATTTTCTGCACCACTTTAGAATTATTATGTGTGTCTTCGTCTGTGTTTTAAAATCCACTTTACTGTTCATTAAGCACATTGTGACATATTGATTTGCATTTTAAAGTATATGGTCTTTAAAAAGAATTCCTGCAGCTGAAGCTTTAAACAAGTAGCCTGTTCATACAGTATGCAATTTAACATCGCATTTACTTCAGCCTTGTTTACAGACTGCCAAAACAAGAAAATACAAATATGACACAAATTTGATGAATGTTTGAGACATGTGGTCATACAGTTAAGGAGTGACTGTATGTTGTTTTAACACAATTTTGTTTTTTATTTAAAAAAGGTTGTGTATGGGGAGCAGGTGACCTAGTGGTTAAAGGCGCTCTCCATGTACGTGGGTGGCTAGGGTTCGAATCTGGCCTGAAGTCCTTTACTGCACGTCTCTCCTCCACTCTTGACCCTGTTTCCACCTATATCCACTGTCCTCCCCTATCTAATAAAGGGCATAAAAATGCCCAAAAATAAATCTTAAAATCAAAAAACAAAAAAAGGTTGTGTATACGTTGATTTACTACTCTGAATAAGGCTGTGATGGCTGTGATGGGCAGTGACATAAACGTGTCACACTGGCACCTGTCTGCTACTTACAATAACGGAGAGAAGAGGAAAGGCAGGATTACGTGCTGCAGCGGTATGAATGTAGGCCAACGAAATACATGTATATTAATGATTTTACGGTTTAAAACATTTTCTAATAATGATCCATGTCTGGACCTCGTGGACGTCACCGCCTCCCTCTGTAAAAAGACGCTGATGTTATACTGTTTCTTTCTTGACTGCGTTATCCTGAAGTTTACTTGCCAGGTGGAAAGGCTTGTAAATAACTCGGAAAATAATAATTGAAAGCAAAGAAATGTCGGCCGTAACAGTTACATAGGCTACCTGCCTCAGACACACTTTACTCCGCTGACCGCAGTATGCTTCATCTCTCTCACCTGTTTGAACCTTGGCAGACCGGAGGATGCTGCCTTTAGAGCTCATCAAAAAACGTTGATATGCTTTGTTCAGATAGAGGAAATACATATTTTTTTGACGAAGACAAAGCTTCGTATAAGAGTTAGAAATCGTCATGAGAACTAAATCTTAAGTTTCACTTTCACTTTTAGAGTCAGGCTCCGCTGCATCAGGGGGCAGAAGGGGAGGAGGGAGCAAAGAGCAAGAAGTAGTAGAGCCAATCCTACGTTAAAACAGATTAAGCAGATCACCAGTACATTCTACTTCTTCACGATCTGAGATCGTCTTATTGTGAGGTAAATTTTTGAAATAGATCAACCACGGTGACCTATGGATCATTGAAAGTATTGTAATGGAAAGATTTATGCCAAAAATTTAAAAATTTAATCCCAATTTCCATCTCACTGCTTTTGCACAGAGCCATGCAGCTGCGCTCTGATCAGAGTTCACCATAAGATGAAGGTGCAGGCTAATTGCTGGAGTACTTATCTATTCTTTACTTGAACCAGATTCAGTAGGAACGAATCTTACCTGCTGAAGGGTTTCTCTGATGTCTTGGATGTTTAAAGAAGTGGGCTGCCGCTGTCTCTCTCCAGGCAGAAACAGTTCAACCCTCCTGTCTGTTAGCATCTAATGCTAAAGTTTAGGAAAGTATCCTATGACAGACATGGTCTATTCCTGCCAAGTCTGCCAAAATAAAAGCCTCTGATGCTCACCATCAAATTTTAGAGCCAATATTACTGCCTCATTTTTCCTGATTTGAAAGCTTAATTTCATAAACTTAGAGATGTTTTACATGACTGAAATTTGGCCTGGTGGTTCATAACACAGTGACCTGTCATACAACAAACCTAAAATAAAGATATTTTTTAATCACTTTACAGGGACTTTAAGGCTGGTGATTTTAATTTTAGGCCCTTCTTGCTCTATTTTTATTTTGGGCTACCGCCTACCCACAGAATAGCCACAATAGGCATTAAGAGAAAGAAGACCCAGTACGATTACCAACTGGCTCTGAAGTACTTTTACTGCTCTCAAAGCTGCTGGGTGCTGGTTTGGCTCAGTTGGTGGAGCAGGTGCCCATGTACAGAGGCCATTGTCCTCAATCCTGGTGCATGTTCAGTGCATGTCTTTGCCCTCTCTCTCCCCCCATATTTCCTGTCTCTCACCTGCCCCAAATATAACATCTAAATAAAAAAAAAAATACAACTGTACCGACTCCTCAACTTGTATTCACCCACAATCTCAACTCATACTTAGTTTTTCACTGCAAAACAGACTATAATGATTATTCATGCAAGATTCTGTGGCTCAGTGTTTATTTCAATATAAGATGCCAATTTACGTGAAGCAAATAAAGTATTTGTTCAATTTTGGACATTTTTTGACTTTTAAAAGAGTGGCCAACTTTACTCAGCCAAAACAGGCCACAGGCTTATGTGGGTGTGCTTGTTTTGTTCCTTACTTGCAATTTCCACATATGACTGCGCCACGCACTGACCGCAGGTTTGCTCTGTCCGAAGGCAAGCAATCTGACCCACTGGAAGCGCTGTGCCGTGGAGCGCAGACCTGATCAGGGGACAGAAATCACGGGAGAAGTCGATGATATTGCTTCTGCCATTGAGTGATAACATTAGGAAGTTAAAAAGGTTAACGTTTGCTTAAAGGATTTGTGGTTTGATGTAAAATTCTTTGGTTAAATGTCCTCAAAAGTTAACTTCTCCTTGTCAATGGCACCATTGTAGCCCTGTGACCCACTGACCTCCTGGTGACCTTTTGCTCTCGCTGCAGGGTGAGACATAATGTTGATATAGTGATGATTTACGATCAGGAGTCTGTGCACTTTGTTGTATTTTGAAAGGAGCAGATATTCTACGCTTGTGAATTCCTGACATGGTTTGGCAGCGGCCAGTGCTGAAAGTAGATCTGCAACGTATCCCCAGCGAAGTGGCGATTCAGGTACGTTCCGGTGCCAGACTGGAGCACAGGCAGTGGAGTTGCTCTGATTGACTAGAGAAGGAGCAATTTGCTCCACAGTATGATTCGCTGGCACAGCATGGCACATCAGCTGTATGTGGAAATTGCAGGTAAGAGTCTGCTAGTTTTGTTTGTTGGACCCTTACCTACATCTGGATACCAGGATTAACACAACTGGACTGAATTTCAGAGAACAACAGGACAGAGAAGGCAGGCAGCACACAACCTTGTTGGATTCTTCCTGTTTTCCTCACACTAAAGGGCTAGTTTCTGTTGCTGGGTATCTGTGCGTCATTGCTGCTGGACTTTGTCAGAATCTTGAGATTTTCCTCTTTCTAACAGCCTATAATATAACCAAGTTTACTTCATATTTGGCACTTTTAATGAGTGTATTAAGCCTAAAAAAATCCAAACTGCCAGAATACCACCTATCCATCCATCCATCCATCTTCTTCCGCTTATCCGAGATCAGGGGAGCAGGGGCAGCAGCCTAAGCAGGGAAGCCCAGACTTCCCTCTCTCCGGCCACTTCATCCAGCTCTTCCCAAGGGATCCCGAGGCGTTCTCAGGCCAGCTGAGCGACATAGTCTCTCCAGCATGTCCTGGGTCTCCCCCAGGGTCTCCTCCCAGTGGGACTTGCCTGGAACACCTCACCAGGGAGGCATCCAGGAGGCATCCGGACCAGATGCCTGAGCCACCTCATCTGGCTCCTCTCAAAGCGGAGGAGCAGCGGCTCTACTCCGAGTCTCTCCTGGATGGCCGAGCTTCTCGCCCTGTCTCTGAGGGAGAGCCCAGACACCCTGCAGAGGAAACTCATTTCAGCTGCCTGTATCCACGATCTTGTTCTTTCGGTCACTACCCACGTCTCATGACCATAGGTGAGGGTGGGAGCGTAGATCGACCGGTAAATCGAGAGCTTCGCCTTCCGACTTAGCTCTTTCTTCACCATGACAGACCGATGCAGAGACCGCATCACTGCTGATGCCGCACCAATCCGCCTGTCGATCTCCCACTCCATTCTTCCCTCACTCATGAACAAGACCCCGAGATACTTGAACTCCTCCACTTCGGGCAGGATCTCATTCCCAACCTGGAGTGGGCATTCCACCCTTTTCCGACTGAGGACCATGGTCTCAGATTTGGAGGTGCTGATTCTCATCCCAGCTGCTTCACACTCGGTTGCAAACCGTTCCAGAGAGAACTGGAGGTCCTGGTCTAATGAAGCCAACAGGACCACATCATCCGTGAAAAGCAGAGACCTAATCCTGAGGCCACCAAACCAGACGCCCTCAACACCCTGGCTCCGCCTAGAAACTCTGTCCATAAAAGTTATGAACAGAATCAGTGATGAAGGGCAGCCCTGGTGGAGTCCAACACGTACCGGGAACGAATCCGACTTACTTCTGGCAATGCGGACCAAGCTCTGGCACTGGTCATACAGGGACCGAACTGCCCTTATCAGGGGGTCCGGCACCCCATACTCCCAGAGCACCCTCCGCAGGATTCCTCATGGGACACGGTCGAATGCCTTCTCCAGATCCACAAAACACATATAGACTGGTTGGGCAAACTCCCGTGCACCCTCTAGGACCCTAGCGAGAGTGTAGAGTTGGTCCACTGTTCCACGGCCAGGACGAAAACCACATTGCTCCCCCTGAATCTGAGGATCGACTATCCGACAGACCCTCCTCTCCAGGACCCCTGAATAGACCTTACCGGGGAGGCTGAAGAGTGTGATCCCTCTGTAAATGGAACACACCCTCTGGTCCCCCTTCCTAAAGAGGGAAACCACCACCCCAGTCTGCCAGTCCAGGGGCACTGTCCCTGATGTCCATGCAATGTTGCAAAGGCTTGTCAGCCAAGACAGCCCTACAACATCCAGAGTCTTGAGTAACAGGTGCACTTCTGTCACCTGAGGAGTGTCTCAGTTAAACCAGCGCTCCACACAGTTTACCATATACTTTCTATTCTCCTTAAATGTATGGTTATGACCCAATGAGGGAAAAAGCAGTTAAAAAGTGGTGCCAACCCCTGCCCCCGTTTGTGTTGTGTGGGGATGAATTTTCGATTGTGTCAAGTCTTGTGCAGTGTGACGATGGCGGCTGCACACATTTGCGTTGATGAGGTCAGATACTCTGGATTTTACTGTAAATCTGCTGCAGCTTAACAGTGTGATGTTTTTTTAATAGCTGAAGTTTTGATTCAAAGCAGAATTGTGTAGTTTTGTGACTATTCAAACTGTGAAAATGGGGATCTTATTCACAAAACACACAGAAAGGGTTTAATGCATCCCTTTCTGCACTTGTCTTTTTCTTTTTGCTTTCTTTGTTCAGAACACTTTGATAAAAAGGGTAAGAATTGTGATTTGTCATAAGTGGTGCTTAAGTAGCACATTAATACCATCATTCCTTTAACTGAAAGCAGTTTTCTTCTGTACATTTGGCCTAACACAGAGGGATTTTAATCTTCTTTTTGACAATGGCAGTAAGGGTGAAGGGCACATGTTTAGATGATATATTACTACTCACTGAATATAATATAGTCCTCAAACTAAAACCATTATACTGCCAGCTAGCTCTCTTAAATCATGTGCAGCCATCCTATAATTATGAAAGTTCTGTCAATCTCTAGTCTTGTCATTTACATCAATTCATCATTTACTTTCCTCATTTTGCTGAGTAAACAGACCAGTTCCATACATTTAACACCATAAATGTCTCTCAACAGATGACTTTAAAAATATTAAAAACCCCTTGAGGCATGGCAAAACCCTTTGAGAAAAAAAAGGTATGTGTAAAGGAAAAACATGTCTTACCCTAAAGAAATGTGTGAGACTTCTGTGAAATGTGTATCACTTCTTCTCTTGGAATTTTGGAGCCGGATACATAACTCAAATAGAGCTTTTACAGCCTTTTGAAAGTACTGTCTATCTTGATCAAGTAATGTACAGTGGATATAATCAAATACTTGTGCTTGAATAAACTTAGAGGATATCAGGTAATAATTTAGTAGCTTCTGTGAGCACATCAGATTTAGCTTTCCCAGTACAGCTCACTCCTCTAAAATCCTCGATTCACTTATGAGTTAAATGTGAATAGGAACTTAACCTTCAAGATCTTACTACTGTAAATGGTGGCATGTCTGTTTGTCTGTGTTGATTTGCACACCAAACCATTACTCCAATTGTTCTTGATACCTCTCAGAAGACTTATTGGGTGTACTGGTGCAAAACTGCTGCAAAATAAATAAATAAATAAAAATGTACAGATTTTCAGTAAAATCCAAAGTTTTTGCTCCTTTTGCTTCAGTTTGCCCCCATCCCCATCCCTTATGACGTCACTTGCCTGTATAACATACGCTAATGCTGCATTCTTTTTACCTCAGATGTCAGATGATGGAGCTGGGACTTGAAAGCCTTCAATTTGTTAGGAGTTCGTAAATTGGGTATTGGGGGTTGCTCTGACTTTCCGGATCAGAATTCCGAGTTCAGGGATTAAATGGAACCAGCCCTACAAAGCAGCGACTTCTGGTGTTGAAAAATAAAGCCAGAAGTGCAGAAACCTGCAGTTCTTTAATTGTCCACTTGAGACTTGCTCCAAATCCATGGAGTCCCATTCGGTCCCATTTTTAAATGCCCATTTTTACAGCAGAAGTTACCATGGTAACAGTTTCTTTATGCTGAGTTTTGTTGGAGGTGTGACTTTTTGTTTCCAGCCAACCCATTATGATAACATTAAGGCTTAAAGTTAGGCATAATAAAGGGTGTGGCAGATCTAAATGACTAACATGTTGGAGCTGATTGCCAAGAGGTTTCAGGGCTGCCTTGCTCTCCCCCTCGGGCTTTAAAGCTGCGCTTTAGGATACAGTGGTTGAGACTATGTCCATGATTTATCATTTATAAAAGCTTTTTCTTTTTGTTGTGTAATTTCATGTGAAGTGGTACCTTTTCATACACAGCTGAGGTCAGGTCACCCTGTACTGCTCTGGCCTCCTGATGGCCATCACCACTTCATGCACCAAGCCCATATCCCATCTCTCCAGGTATTTTACCAGCAGACCCCTCCATAGTGTACACAGCCATCCCAAGGTCTGATCCAACCCATCAGGTCCTGGGTACTCAGTATTTAATGAGCTGAATCAGGCCCATGGAAAGTGGGCCAGGTGCCTATAGAGGGGCAGCTGCCCCAGCGGCTGACAGGTTCCTTTCCCCGTTCTCCTGAGCGCATCAGCATTACACACATGGTCTAACAATGATACCCAAAAACCCAGTGAAGAAAAGACATTACAAAGGAGTCCAGCAGGCGCCTCTGGCGATTAGTCAGCATCCAAGCCTCACAAGAGTATAGGATGACCAGGAGGACCAAAAGACTGACTTTTGTTTGCATGCTCAGATACTGTGGCAGAGCCTGCGACCACTGCCACACCAACAGATCAGGTCAGTTTGCAAAACTTACAAAAGTATGAAAGTGCATTGTGTGCTGCTTCGGGCATCTATTTTTGATGAATATTCTCATTCCATTGTTTGCGGATGATGTGTGGACTTACATGCTCTTGAAGTTTAAAGGTAAGGTTCACTGCAGCCCTAACTTGATTGTCTGAGAGACATTAAAATATGGATGACTTTAAATTTCCTTAATCTAAATGGAAAAAATGACAGAGGTCATTGTGTTTGGATGCCCTGGGTTGTTGGATATGGACCGTTCTTGCCTTCTTGCTTTTGGTGTCTTCTAAGAAAAATCATTTATTTTGACAGGATTTTAAAATTTGACTTGCAGATCTCTTCTGTTATGTCCAGTTTCTTTCAGCTGAAGCTAATAGTCAAAGTCAAAGCCTATCTCCCTCCAAATGATATTCTGAATTATTGTTAATGGGGCATCTCTTCTCTTTAGCCTTCTTTTCAAGACCAACAATGTTTAGCCCAACAGGTTTTACTCTTGTTTCATGACTTATTATTATTAAAGTAGCATTTACTATTATTTTAGATGTGATTTTATGATGCATTATTTTTCATGTTTTACCTGTTTGCTCATTCTAGCACTTTGGTTAACCCTGTTTTTGATGTGCTATATAAATGAAATTGACTTGAAATGGCAGAAAAACAACAAATTAGCAACAAAAGAAGCAAGGAAAATAAAAAAAAACATACAAGGAGAATAATAGCCTGAGGGGTGGATCAGGTTTCTGAATAATTAAGAGGAAATCAGGGATCTTCAAAGGAAAAACATAGGAGCATTTAGTGGACAAAGTGTTTGTTAAACAGTAACAGTGAAGAAGGGTCACAAAGAGCAAGACAAGACAAAGAGGCAGACGTGTTATCCAGCTGAGGGAAAGATGGCGGCAGGGAGAGATCGACAGACAGAGCGTGTATGCTCAGGCATTGATTCAGCACCCCTCGAGGCAACGTCTTCCATTTACCAATTTGTGTCTTTCCCTCTCTCATCCTCACCTCCGCTTGTCTTCCCTCTCTCTGGCAGATCATTCGTAGGGAACAAACAGTGCCGCTCGGGAACACCGGACCCTCGGTTGCTGGGCAACCACACACTGACTTGATTGAGTGGAAGCAACTTCAGAGGCCGGTGTGAGAACAGTATCAATGTTGTTATTAGACCTCAGTCCCATAACCCCCCCCTTCCCAACATATACACACGATTCCCACACACATCTGTGTAGCAGAAAAATATACACATGTAGACTAACACATCACATCTGGAAACATGAGAAATAGTTTAAAAGATGTATAATCAGTGCTACTGTTACTGTAAACTAACTGAAAACAGATGCATGTGCCCCTTCATCATACGTATTAGTGACAGTAAAAGCAACATAGTACCAGAAATTGTTCACTGACTGCTGTTCCAGCTTATATGTCCTGTATTTTACTCCTCCGCCACAGACGTTAAACTTCTCTTTCGCCACACTCTCTGTTTTTTATGAGGTTTGGAGTAAGGACTTCCTTTCTCCTCCCTGCTAAAGATTAGTGTGGTTTTGATAATAACAGACATGGTTATTAATTAAAGGGGGAAACAGACCCACTGCTCCCCTCTTTAATTCACATCAGGGTTGAGATAGACAGGAAAATATAGGTATTTTTGTGTGCAGTGTTGACCTATTTTCTCATTTTTTGGGTCTGAGCATCGACCTTGGATTGAGGACCCAATTGAAACTGAAAGAGTTATTTTTTTTCCTCCAGCAAATAAACCATTAATTTATGGGCCTTAACATGCTAAAAAATTCACTTACTTTCCCTAAAAAATCCTCCCCCAGTCAAAATGTTCGTATTTTGATGGAATCAAGCAAGTCCCACACAGGGGCCCTAAACCTGAGATAAGGGACAAGGTAACAGCTATAGGTATGAAAGTATGAAGGTATGAAAATTGGTACACATGATTCATATTTAGAAGGAAAAAAGTCACTTGGGATCGTCCTCTAAATTTTACAGGAACAGCACCACAAAAAGCTAAAGGTCAAATTTTGGCATTTTTCTGCAATTCACTAGTTTCACATATTTTCATACATCCCCAAGGGATTTTAGTCGATTGACTCTTAATGTTTTTTTGTCATACTAGACAAGTTCGAGATCTAAAGTTGTGTTATTTGCAATTTTTCACCATTGCTCAAGGGCCCTAACCAGGAAGTGTCACTTTTGAACCATTTTTTTGCACCTATAATGAGTTGAAATTATCAAGATCAGATTTTGATAGATAGGACCCAATAGTTATCCACCACTCTTACATGTCTTTTTTTAAGGACGCTTTACTGGCCAAAATTTCCTTTTCTCTTTTGACAACTCTTGTATCCTGTGTCCATGATAGAAACATCCAACTAAAAGCCATCAGCTACTTCAAACTGAGCTGCTGAAAGTTTAATGGGAAACAAATCATGTTCTAAAAACTTCATTTGCAAATGTTCCCGTTTTTATAAAATGGTGTTACAACTCATGCCCTCAATTTGGTTGCTTTTCCCTGTCCTCGTGTGCAATTTGCATCTGTATTCCTGAAATATTTGCTCTTTCTGATGGTTTGTGGTCAGAGGGTAATTGGCATTTAACAAATAATAGAAACATTCACAGTAGCGAGATGGACTCCGTAGTCTGCACAGAGCCTGCCATTCATGCAACCCAAACTCAAAGACACAGACACAGAGATGCGCAACACAGGATGGCTTTTTTTTTTTAAATCTCCCTTTAATTTACCTTAAAAGCATGTGCAAGAGACCTGACACAGAAAGGGGCAAAGAAAGCCAGACAGGCATCACTTAACACTCAGTTACCACTAAGTCACTTTGGACCGCTGGGAATGCCCTTCATGTTCCCTTTTTCTCTTCTACGACTCTGACTTTTAGAACCGTTTCTGGATCCTCCAGCTGGGAAACAAAGATGCTAAAGTGGGCCTTTATGGGCATGCTAATGCATTTCTTATGGCCAGAGGACATACCCCAGGTATGAGGGGATTTGAGGAGTCTTGGCTGTAAAATATCACATGTTGGGATCTTTTATGTTTGGGAATGGTGATTTAAGGAATGTAGGCTATATCTCAATCACCTGTAAGACACAAGGTGTGTTGAGATCTTGCTAAGGAAGCAGTGGGATGGATGAGAGGGAAAGATAGGAGCTAAAGTGCTCTGTTACTACTTTGATGTAGTCTAGAAGAACTAGGACTACTGCCTAGCAGTTACATGCTTCCGCGAGGTATCCTGCTGAAGAACAGTGAAAGTGGGTGGTGTTTTCTGTGGTTGTGATTCAGAAATGTTATAGGCCAGGGCTAACCATGAGGCCCAACAACCTTGCCCTTTGCCTGCATAACCTAAGCAGTTAATCCTTGAGTCAAAGTGGATATTTATGCAAAGTTTGAAGAAAAATGTGTTCACAAGTGTTGGGATTTGTAAAAAGAGAATCTGGTTATTGTTAAAATATCATCTATTGTTGTAAATGGCAGCAGGATCAACTTTCTTCAAATACTGGGGCTGTCTGCAGCCCTCCTATCCATTTCTTGGTGTGAAACAAAAAAAATCCATGAAGCAACACAGGCAAGTGGCTGCAGTGCAAGGCAACTGGAAAGTACAGGATGATAATAAGGCTTCTGCAGGTGAGTCACAGGGTCTCAAGGCACAAAGTTACAAGGGCTTTTTAGTTTTTGACCCTCTGCTGTTTCTCCTTAAGTCCTCCAGTGAGAGACAGAAGTTTGTCCTTTTCCCACCTTGGTGTGAAGTGCAGCAAGGGTTACTGGATAGATATGTCCCTCTGTTTTTTTTTGTCCCATTCAGAACTACTCCAACTCAGGATTCTACATTGTCATGTAGGCCAAGTCTTTTCTTTTCAAATGATGTATATGATCCCTTTGGCCTTGAACTGTGATGAGGGATGCACAATATTACTGGTAAAATATTGGCAGATATTAAACATAGTATGTTTTTTGAATGGGTAGATATGAAAATTGCTGCTGATTTTTAAAGTCATGATATCAGCTGAAGATATCAGCAATATAATTTAAGTCAGCCTAAAATGTCAGCAAAAAAGAACAACTGCACCATCAGGGCCAGCCCTAGATATAGGTAGTCATCACTCAACAAGGCCCACAGCCCTGAACTCTTGAACGAAGCCCCAAAGGTAGAACATCTAACTAGACAGTCTAGTCCCCTGCTCCTCTCTCAGATCCGCTCAAGTCGGCCTCTCTTTGAACACTTGATGTTCTTTATGATTAAAAAAGGTGTGCATCTGTATTGAAACTGGCTCAAATGAGTCAGGAAATATTCACATATCAGATGATGGCGAAAATCTGACAACATGCATCCCTAATTTTGACCTCCAAGAACTAACCAGTTCCTCCATGATATGGATAAAATATTACCAAAGTCCGAAAAGCACCCATACTCCTGATTTTTCTACATAGAGTGGAAAGATTCTTTTTCTTGGCCATTAACTGAATTGAACATTGACATCAAATTGTCATGATCACACTTACCCCTATTTTCCAAATGCTCCGTCTGTGGAGTGATCGCCCTTTCTAACCTAACATTGCATTCTGCTGTGCTTTACTTGAGATATGCACCAGGTCTATTTTCAGCACCTGCCACTGTGAAAACACGTTAATCTGCGTAGAGCAGACCGACCAAAACAGAAGGACGAACGTGTAAGGCATTAGGCCAATTTGAAAATACAACTAAGTACACACATCAAGCAGGCAAGATGAAAGTTTTCTCACAGCAAGGTTTTGATCTCAGAGAACAAAGAGGAATCATGTCCTGGCACAAGCAGCAGCTTTAGACCTTGAAATTGTACACTTGTGAAGATGAGACGGATTTCTCAGCTGCATTTTGGGGAAAAATTTGATGGTAGAACTCCAACCCCTCTTTAAGACACCCCTATAGGCTATTGGGGATGCAGTGTGACAGAGCAAAGGTGTAATGGCAGCTGAAGGCATGATGGCATGTCATTATATGTTGTAATGTATTCTGTGAAGAGCTATTGATGAGTAAAGTAATGTTACACAAGTTTAAATGTTTTCATGTAACAGTGCTTAGAGTGCAGCGAGTTCGCAGGACATTTTTGGCTGAAGTGGGAAGCACACTTTTTTGTAATCAGTTGTCTAATTGTATTATTGTGTGCTTTAGTTTTAAAGATTTCCATGAAATTCAACCAAGGGGCCCACAGCAATGAGAAACAGCTGCAAGCAGCCAAAAAGGCATGTTCACTACCTGCAATTATCTTTATTTAGAGTGCCATCTTTCAGTCTTATGTTTTTCTTCGAATATTGTATTGATCAAAATGTCATACTACCAGATAAGGATTTGATCAAGTAAGATTAATTGTGTGTGAATGAAAGTAAATAAATCAAATAGCAGGCATGCACACCTGCAGTCCAGCTGACATATTGGAAGCACACAATGGGAAGAAAGGAAAGAGAGGAAGGTAAGTAGAATGACTGACACTGTGAAATCCCAAAGAGCTGCTCTTTTGGCAAACATTTAAAGTTCTTGTGTCTCTAAGTGTTTGTCTAGATGCCTGCTAATGTGCTGCTGTTGAGTCTGAGCCCAAATGCATCATTGTGTGTGACCCCCCTGCCCCCTCACACACAGGCAGTTTGGCTTATATAAGCCCATCCTAATTCATGAGGACAACGTAATACCTCTTTCAATATGAGGGCTGTTGCTCCAGTGACCTGGTCTGCACAGGTATTTCTCTGCTCCCCTCTAATACATCCCATCATCCTCTTAGTGGGCCAGAGGTCGATTAACTGCGATGAAATGTTCTGAACGGTGGCAGAGGAGTGTGTTTATGTGTGTGCTGTAAAGGGGAGCTGTGAGTTGGTGTACAGTTTATGTTGGAGTTGGTAGATGCTGATTCCTGCAGCCAATAGGGGGCGACATTCCCTATGCCATTATCTATTATCAAATATATAAAAATATAAAAAAACATTTACATAGGTTGAATGCAGGAAATGAGACAGAATATGTGGAACATGTGAAAGTAAAACAGTAAAGTACATTACAGCTTTAAATAAGTAACAAATCATTAAAATAAATAGAAAAATGGTGTCTTAAAACACACAAAAAAAAACTACATAAAAGTACCCATAACCAGCCAGTGGATTTTGGGGGGATATCTAAGAAGACAGTGTCTTTGCTAAACTGATTTCTGCAAATCTGCAGCTTTCCTGAAGCCCAAGGACGCTAATGGCAAAGTCATAATCATCTTGTGTTCCCAGATACATAAATGACCATTATGGCTTCTGAGACAGTTTTACACAGCACACAGTCTAAAATTGGATGTTTTAGTGTCTATAAGTATCAGAAAATAATGTACTTAGAAAATAATCAGTAAACTCATTTCAGTGAGGAAGTGGGATGTAATGAATTTTTTGTTCTCTTCATTTAAACCAGATTAGAGTCCAGCTGCTGCTTTTGGGACACGCTGGAGATGTGCCAAGGACTTCTTTATTTGTTTATTTGATTTGGTCAAATCCAGGATCTAGAGAATTACCAGAGTCTAGACAGTTTATGATAAATGGATGAGTTTCAAGGTTATTAACAAAGAAATGCTGTAGGATATTAGAGATTTTCCCAACTTGAGAGTAATATAACCATCTGTTTTATCTGCATTTATGTCAGTTTGACATTCACAATCCACATAAAAAGGGTTAAATGCATCCCAAACTGCGTCACATACAGGGACTCCTTGCAGTGATGATGTTTATACATATATTTAAATGAGTCATCATGCAATTTTTTGTGGACAAAGTGGCATCTTTCTGGAAAAATCTGCCTCATTGCAAAAACAACTAGTTCAGAAACCCATGCACTAAGAGTCACTTACTGTTAGAGAGAAGAAATTGCCATCTGCTGAGAGTTAATGCAAAATGCGCCACAGTATTTACAAGAAATGCTACCCAGATTCAGATTCAGACAGTTTTATTTATCCCAAAGGGATATAAACTCAACATACCCTCAATTTACAAACAGACAGAAGACAGTGGGATCTCAATGACATGAATAATCTGTACAGTGACAGAGATACTCACAGGCAACTCTGCTGCAGGGTTTGCACAAATATTTGACACATTTAAAGAATAGCAATAAATAACCAAAAACTTTCTAGTAACTATTATGCCCATGTATGATTTCAGAACCATTGATTTGTAAATGAAGTCTGCAAATATTACTCTAACATGAAGTGTTTTCAATATCACCAGTGGTCAAATCCATCAAGGGCTGTCAGTTCCAAATTTCATCCACAAGTGTGGAGACAGTGTGGAGCAACTACTCATTATCGAGTTTTCCTTCCATGCTCTTTCCAGGGAGAAAGATTTATTTTAAACAATGACACTCATATTACTGTACATTTTTTCAAATCTAGCCTAGCAATAAACTTGAAAATGTTTCCCCATCCCTTCTTGCTCATCATGCATACGTGGACAAATTGATGCTCTTACATTGATTTGCCACAGCTCAACACAGAGGAAAGCTACAGTCAGCTACTGCCAACATTCACATGCAGAACATCCTGGATGAGTAACAATTACACATCATCACTGCCACGTTTTAAGTAAGAACAAGATTTCAAGTTTTAGTAATTTCATTAATTTTCACAATGCAAATTTTGTGCTTAAATGCTTAAATGGACTCCACCTTTCTACACATATAAGGAGACTACAGAGCTGCAGCAGATCCACCAGAGCAGCTTCACATGAAAACTGTTATTTCATTTTGCAAAACATCCTTTGCTCTGACTGCTTTCTCTGTAAAAGGAGTGAAATCCTGGAACTCTAACTTATCACAAACTCCAGCACCTTTAAGAGAGCTACCAAATCCTGGTTTATTCAGCAACATGTTTGATTTTCTGTAACACTGTCACTGTTTAATGTATTTGTCTTATGTTCACCTTCTCCCTTTTTAATCAGCAGTTTTAGCTTTTTATTCTCATAAAAGCCCTTCTAAGGACAGGTTTTGCAAATTAACAATTGCACTTTAAATAAATAAATAAGTAAATGGGCAACATGCATGGAGCCAGACTACTTTTGGGTTGTGTTAACACTTGGCGCTATATACAGTATGTAGTGAATTAGACCTTGGAACAAAGTAGATAATGGGGGGAAAATGATGCACATCTTTTCTGCTGTTAGTGGATACAGAAAGGGATGGAAACTGTTATTTTTTTTTCTTCTTTATTAAAACCACTATACATGCTCTTATCAATAACAGTCCTTATCAATACCACTGTCCATCCTTTTCTGTTGTTTTATGGAAAGACAAAGTGAAAATACATTTTTAAAAGAAGCACAAGCCTCAAAGAGTAGGCCTTGAGTTAAAAAGACAAAAAGGTCATTATTCCTTTTATTTCTTTTTAATGTTGATGAAAAAAACAAACATTCCTCAACCTCTCAGCTGTATTTATTCACATCAAAAGCAGAATTTTCTTTTTCTTGATGTTACATTTGAACATTTGAACATCCTAACCTTCAATGCATCATAATATAACAATCTCTGTTAATGATATAACTGGCTTTATTCTGCTGATTTCAGCACAGATTTAAACATTGAATTGATGTTTAAACTAAAAGGATTTGCTATAAAGTTTGAGAGCGCTTTCAATCTTGATCCGAGCAGATGTGGAGGAAATTGTCCTGAGGGACTTTTCAATTACCCTCTCTCTGAGTTGCTTGACGTGTTCTTTGGTGTAATGGTAGCCCAGAATACTGATTAACCAGGGACTAGACCTTCCAGACACAGGTGTCTTTACTACAATCACTTGAGACTAATCGTGAGACTAGTACCAATTTCCTGGATTAGGAGGTTTTTCTTCATCAAGTGAAGAAAAATTGATCTATAAAATCAATAAAAGGGTAAAACCTCCAAGGGGGTGAATACTTTTTATAGGCACTGCATATATAAAAACAACTATTTCAGTTCAGCTCTTTGGCAGGACCGAGGGAAGAAAGACTTGAGTGTCTCCACCATAAAAAGACTGAAAATTCTCACAAGTGTATGCAGTAGATTTTCATAGCAATAATGGACACCCAAAGATCACCCAGTGAGCATCTAGTTGAATGATCAAATCTGATCTTACACAAATAAATCAGCAACTTTTTATGCCCAAACATTCCTAAAGTATTTGTGCATTTAGACAGAGTCTCCAGCTATCCTTCAAAATAAGATACATCTAATAACCTGTTAGAAAATAGTCCATCTCATTGCTTGCCTACAAACTTCTTTTAGCTTTGAGTTAAAATTACTGAATATTTTGATTTTGTTTTTTAAGCTGTGGTGCCTAATACTCTCGACTAATAAAATAAGTGAGTTGTATCATTTTAAACACTTGTTATCAAAAAATAAAGTATTAAAATTTCAACACCATTACTCTGATCGTAACAGTAAATGTTCATATTTGAGATAGGACACAGACCAGCTTAAAGCCCAACCAAAGCCATAAAGGATAAAGTGATTAGTAGAATTAAATGCAGCTCAGGGGTCAAGGTGAATATACGCTGATGAATGACCAGCTTCGGTTGCTAAAAGCATGCCATTCATCACACTGAGTAGAACAGGTGGAGGGCAGCAATGAGCCCCAATGGAACTTTTCAAAGTCCCTTTGTTTTCTCTCAACCATCAACGCTGTGTCCGTCAGTATTGCATGCATTCAATCTCTAAAATCACATGCTCTGATTATTATGAACTGCAACAAAAAGATAGGGATCAGCAGAGACAGAAAATAACCACTTACACTGAGATAAAGTATACATGGCTGTGTTCAGGCATTAGAATTCATTCAAGGTCATGGTGAGGCTTTGATCCTGCTGAATTTTCTGTTTTATGTCATCTTGCTCCCTCCCTGTGTCCATCTCTCATCTCTCTCTCTCTCTCTCTCTTTCATATTACCCTCCTCCTCCATTGTGGCCTGAGCTCAGGGACACATCCACTGAGGGGCATTTCAAGCTGATGAAGCATCCTGGCTGCACAGAGGTTCAGGTGAGGTAGAGGTATGATTATCAGCTTGAAATGGAGAGTGTATGAAAACAAAGAGAGAAAGAACGAATGTTGGATCGTAAAAAAAAACAAGCAGAGACAGGGACAGGCTGTCCTGTGTATTTCCTGAGCGGGACAAATAAAACTTGTATCTAAGGAAGCCCTCCTAAATCGCTCTGACACTCTCCATCATGGTGTTAGTCAGCAGTGATTTGAAAAAAAATGGGTCAATGGATGTGCTAAAGAACTGCGACCGTTTCACACAATACATGAGGTGAGAGACTCCATTTACCACAAACTCATCTCTCACTCTCTGTCACCCAAACACATTCTCTGAGCTGCTTTTGTAAATGTTCCAGGGTGTGAGAAAGTGTCCTAAATCCCTCCATGTTATTTTATGGTGACAGACAAAACTGATCAGGCTATGATGTTTGGTGCATTTTCGGCCCAGTATAGATCAGATCTAATCTGCCATAAGGATGCCTGCGGCAGATCAGCCGTTCGGCAGCGCCTGTTTTACCATAGCGACCCTGTTCATTTGCTGCGGAGCCCGAGGGGAGGCAGAGTGGAGCGAGGTCAAGAGGAATTGGAAATCTGATCCCCCTCCAAAAACAGTGAAATGACATTCCAATAACCCTGAGACCCGCCGCTCGGACCTGCCTAACAGAAGGGCCTGAGGCTATGGTGTGTGTGTTTGCATTTTATTTCAACGGGTGTGTGTGTGTGAAGTGTTGAGATATAGTATGTACAGAAGGAGAGCGAAGCTCAACACATATTTGAATGCAGGCTCTGAGTACTTTATGGGCTCTACTTTTAAATCCAGACAGAGGCTATAAGCTGCATTTTTTTGTTTGTGGCGTCTACATAAAAGAGTTACGTGGTAGGAGTAAAAACAGAAAGTTGTAAACTATAAGATGAAGAGTCAGACAGTGTATTGTGGACAAAGAGTAATGAACAGAACAGGGGATCTGCTCTGCAGTTTTCAAACACAAATAACTAAATGTGTGGACATATACACAGCTGCGGGGGATGTTTAACATCACCAGGATGTGCAGTATGTGCTGTTTATGTTGTACTGGAATGAACTTTATATTAAAACTTGCAAAACAATGTCACCAGTGTCATTACAAGTAACAGAAATGTTCAAAAGTCAGCTCTTATATAATGGTTTTGATTGTGCAGGGATGAAGTTTTCCATCATTATCATATTTGTAATGAATCTCAGCGTTAGTTCATGCAGTAGTCATACATCCAGCTGTGATCAGCTGATGTCCAGCTGATCCTGATTATCGCCTCCCTGCTCCAACAGCCAATCACAGCTCTTTCTCTCAACTCAGCTGTGTATTTAAATACAACATACTTCTCACTGATCTCTGCAATAAAGCTGATGCACCACACTGCTGCTGCTGGCACGGCTTAACCTCCTCCACCCCAGCCTCCTCATTTATAGCATAAAGCTAATTGCCCTCTTATATTGAGATTCATACAACTATGGTTTAATTGCTTTTCAACTAATTTTTATTGAATTCAGTATGCACTGTTTTAATGTATCTATCCATATCAGAGGTTGCAAGTCAAAGCAAGCTGCTTGACTAACCCAGGCAACATTTTTTGAGTAAAAGTGTTTATCCATTTTGCAATAAAATGGCAAACGTATGAAAAGAGTGTTCCTGATTAAAATATTTTGTTCACTATTAAACCCATGTGAGAATGACAAAACAAAACAAATAATAAAATATGAATAGATCAATTTCTGTTTTACTGTCAGCCAGTGTCCTGAAGTACAAATGTACTACAGCATTTTGTGGCATTTCAGCATGCTTATCATAACTTAACTTGTCTGCTATGAATATGTGATGCCCACTTAACACATCCAACTGTCTCTACACAATAAAGCTTTTATTTTGGATTCACCTCTTGTTGGATAGAAATTTTAATTTCCATATATTCTAAATTTATCTCAAACAAAGTGAACCATTTCAGGACTTCTTTTGTTTTAACCTTGATGATTACGGCTTAAAGCTCATGGCAATCAAAAATCCACTATCTCAAAACATTATAACATTGTGAAAAGGTCCACTTTGCAAAGGTTTCCTGAGCCTTCATCTGGGGAATACTTAACAAATGTCCAGAAGACAATCAGTCATCCTCAGCAAGGAGGGTACGCCACAGAAGGACACTGCCCAAAGGGCAGGCTGTTCTGAGAGTGTAGCCTTCAGTGGATTGTCATCTGCTACTGTTGGTCCACTGTGCATTATCAAGTCCAGTCAGGCAGCTAACAGGAGATTTTTGAAGATTTCATATTTCTATCTGCTGAGAAGTTTATAGAGATACTGATTTCCTTTTCCAGCAGGACTTGGCACCTGCCCACAGTTAAACCAAAAATACCAGACACTGGTTTGTTGACCATGGTGTCACTGTGCTTTATGGGCCAGCCAACTAGCCTGAGAATCTGAGGAAATGTGAAGAGGAAGAAAAGGGACACCAGACTCAACAATACATTCAATCTGAAGGCTGCTATCAGAGCAACCTGGGCTTCATAACACCCAAGCAGTGCCACGGACTGATTACCTCCATGCTATGTCACATAGATGTGGTAATTGGTGTAAAAGGAGCAACAACTAAGTACTGGGAGCATAAATGAGCATAACTTTCCAAAAGGTTAAAATTTCTGTATTATAAATCCTTTGTTTTTGACTGTTTTTTTGTTGTTGTTGTTTTTTTATATTTAAATTTTTTGAGATAGTGGATTTTCTTTTTTTAATCTTTTCGAGCCGTAAGCCCTAGTCATTATAAGAAAACTAAAAAGTCTTTCACTTTCACTTTGAATAAGATGAATCTAGAATATATGGAAGTGTCACTTCTTCAATGAATTCTATTTTTTGGACACAGCTGTATGTAAGACTACATGGTGCTACCCAACCCACTCAACACCATGATGACATTTGAACCAGCTTGTAACGTTTCAGATTAACAATAAATACATGATATATAGATTGTGATACATGTCTGTGTATCTTCATTGCACGCTTAAAAATCACTGGCTATATGACACTTAATGCTTAGAAATAATTAACTGTAATAAAGGTAAGTAACAAGAATAGTATGATAAGAAGCACAAATTCAAAAAAGTCTCAAAAAGTGTAAGTAAACAATAAATTCTCATTTTTTGGCTTACTGCTGAGGTCAGCCCTACAGATGGGTCTGTATGTATCTGCATCAGTGAGTGATGCTTCTTTTAGAGTCATACCATAACGAGTTGGGGGGGGTTCTTCTTCTCTGAATGCTTGTATACAATGGCTGCTAGTGGAGTGATTTGGTTGGACTAAGCCGCAGCTGCACTTTTGTCAGAACTGGATAACATTTATTTATTAAAGCAAGCGCAGAGAGCCACACCAAAGCTTTCCATGAGAAAAAACAATGGTTTTTTTTTAGCTTTTCTGTCGACCTACTTCAGCATGAGCATGTGATAGTTAGGGGGGAAGGGTTCCAAGTGGCTGTATACAGGGCCTGCTAGTGAAGTGATAAGCTTGGACTTAGCCACAGTGGCGGTTTTGTCTGAACCGGACAAAGTGTCTTCATTAGAACACGTACAAAGATCAACACTGAAAGCTTGCCATGACAGAAAATATGTTTTCGTACTTCCCCCTGTCTGTTTCAGCATGGGTTTCCGATCATAACGTGGGCTTGTCCGGTCTATCCAGGGCCTGCTGCTGCGTTAGCTGTTAGCTCAGATGTCGCTGTAGCAGAGAGTCACACAGACAGCTTGTCTTGGCAGAGAAAAGGTTTTTCTTTTACCAAGGTAATTTCCCTGCAGTACAAAACTTGTAAGATGTTATTTCAATACTGAAGTATAACCTCTTTTAAGCTGCTTCATTAAAAAAAGAAAACTACTCCATAACCTATAATTTCCACATACTAGTCTGTGTCTGCTGCATTGCATCTTCATTGTGGTTTTGCTCCAACCGATGGCACACGGCCTCGCCTATTGGATCTGAAGTGGCATGGGAGTTGCAAGACCACACAATAGCAACCATGTAAAATATGAGAACAACATGTAAACAACAGGTTACTTTGCCTTTCTGAGATTGATCTGCTGTACATTTCAATATTATTTTGTGATTTTTCTTGCTTCTGCTGCAGGTGAGTACAAAAGGTAGTTTAAAGTTTTATGTTTTATGGCAAGAATGCTTGGTGTCAAACAAAATCCTGTGTTTTTTTTGCCTCCATTATGAACTTTTCTTATCCATGGAGTTGTATTACCTCTGGGATCCCATGACTGACTGACAACTCATGTTATGTGCCACTGGTTGAGATGTAATGTTAAAGCAGTGGCAAAATCAGCAGATGGGCGTCCGTGCATTGTGTTGTATTTTTAAATTAACTAGATGTCCTTAGTCCTGTTGGGGTTGCAATTTTTTCTGTGTAGACTGACACTTCTTTGCAGCAGGCTTGACTAAAACTATACTCAGCATGTCTCTGGAGTAGAGCAGAGTAGAGAGGTATTTTTGGCCATGCCAGAGACTAAAAGCAGTGCATGCTGGGAGGCTGGACATGATTTTAAAAGAACATAGAAATGGTGGATAAAGCAACAATAATACTGAAGTGAAAGCGTGTGCCCAAGTTTTCATGTCATATTTAGTTGGTCATACCAACAAAAGAGCAAAAGGGAGAAAAAGTGAACAGAAAAATTATGAAGCAGCTGCATTTTGTGCAAAGAGATCATAAGGTCACGCACAGGTCACAGGATATAAATGTCGTCACCCCCTCCCACCTGCCTGATAATTTTTTCCTGGATGTTTCCCATCATGATCTCTCATCAGCTGCCTCAACTTCAAGAGGGAAATTTACAGGGTGGCTAGAGGGAAAGACTCTGGGCAAAGTTAGAGTGAAGAGTTCAGCTGTTTTCACATGCAGCGCACCCTGAAAATGTAGGTTTTCAGGAGTTTTGTATGCCATGACACCTGTGACCATTTTTATGCATGCCAGACTCATCTTAACTCTGCATGTTGAATCATTGCTTCCATCTTACGCGTGCATGCGTGTCTGTGTTTTCAGCATATCAACTTGGCAGTAAACTGTCGATTCTGGGAAGTTAAAGGTCGAGTAGGCGTCTGTTTTGTGCTTAGTTGTGTGGTTGGAATCAAAATGAGTGTATCTGTGTGTATTTAGCCTAGGGAGTGGATTCCCCATCATCTCAGAAAAAGCATCTATATCTGACAAAAAAAAGGCCTGTTCTCTCTAGAAAATGTGTGGAGACATATTTTCTCCACCAATAGCATTTGTACTACAGAAGAAGAAAAAGATTGCTAACACTTTAAAGGTTAAACACACTGGGACATCTTCTGCTGTATTAGTCCCTTTAGGCTGACCTAAAATTGAGTAATCAAGGCATTCCTTTGTTGGGATGTAAGCAGCATTTTTCCCAGACTAGGTCAGGTTTCCTGGTTGTCAGTTGCGCCTGTGGATCAGTTAAATTTTCCAGTGTGGTTACGCCAGCAACACTTTCCTTCTAATGTCTTGTGTGCTACTTATATGGAAAAAAACATTTAGCTAGATGTTCCTGAATGCTGATCATATCTGATAGAAATGATGTGCAACTTTCCAGAGTACATTACACCACAAATGACATAACAGAAGACAGTTCCCATCTAAAGTGAATGCGTTTGATCAGTCAGTCTTAAGCAGAGCTGATATTTTGACTGTCTGGACTCTTTTAGGTTCAGTTCAATCCACACTCAACTAAAAAAGACCCCAGACCTCTTAGAACTGATTGTGGAGTGGGATTTGACATTTGAAGTGAACTCAGGGAGGTTGCATATAAAAGTGAAGGTAGCTTTTATGTGTCTGTTGTGCACCCGATGCATCAGGGAAGAAGCCAAACACGACTGTGTAAATCCACTCCATCGTGGATCATTTACTCTCTAAATCATTCAGGCTGTCTGGAGAGGAGGCAGGGTTCCCCAGGCGGGCACAGCAAACTGACGGAACACAAACTTCAGGCAGGGTAAGTGGCTTCTGCTGTATGTTTACACTCCTCGATCGATGAGTGTTGCATAACTTTGGGTCAGCACTTATCTAACCACTTGTCCCCTTTTCCCCTCTTCCTCTCCGAGGTGCTGCCTCTTCATCTGCGAAGAGAGCCGCCCAACTGCACTGCCCACAGGGTTCTGACCACGCCATGCTGTTCCCTCATCTACGCTTGAGCTCTTCCCTAATTGGCAGCTGAGACAACATGAGCTTCACGCTGCTTTCTAATTAACTACAGCAATTGGATAATTGATCGGAGGAAGAGAAGAGGGGCTGGGGAGTAAAGTTAAAATGCTCAGGGCCTGGGATTCTCAGTTTTAGGGGAACTAAGTGTTAACCTTTAATCTGCAACTAAAGGAGTGTTTCATCGTTATGCTTTTTAAACCTTTTAATATGTATATGTGCAGTACCTATAAAAGTATTCACTCTATGGATGTTTTACCTTTTTATTGATTTTATAAATCAATTATGATCAATATAATTTAGCTTTAAAAAAATAAAAAACCTCTTTAATGTCAAACTGATTTCTACTAAGTAGTGATAATTAAACAACTAAATATAATGTAAAATAAGTGGCTGCATAAATACAGTAGCACACAGTGGGGTTTCAGTCAGGGCCAGCGGTAACCCCCCTCCCCGAAAAGAGGTCTTGTTTATTTGCCAATACAGCAGCTGCACATATTTATCCTACACTACATGCACATTCAGAATCCACTCTAACATTTTATTATGCAACAGTACTTTATCAACACCACCACAACAGCACTGTGCAGCATCACCATCAGATCATCTCTCCTTAGGTCACTCATCCCTTTGCAATACACATACCGTATGACCAGTGTTGGGTAGCATTACTTTTGAAACTAACTCGTTATATTACTGCGTTACATACTGAGAAAAGTAACTCGCTGCGTTACCTACTTCCAAAACTAGCGCGTTTGAGTACTTTTACATTACTTAATATTTAAACCCTTCAGCCACTTGTTCCACTCAGTGGTCGTAAAACAACCACACGTCTGCGTTTGAATGTGCAGACTCTAATGCCAATGTACAGTGTAATCTACAGCCCATCTGCGTCTCTGCAGCCTGAGAACACCACCTACAGACAAGAAAACCTTTACAGCTATTTAACATGCTCACAATCAGACAACAAGCTGAGCAAAGGCAGACAGAATCACTCAAACGCTGTGCGTAATAACAGCGCATAATTGGAACAGCTGCACAGCTGATTCAATGAAAGCAAACGGAGCTTTTGAACTTACGTATCACCGTGATGCTGTTCTTGTCCCTTTTATCTAAAAATCCATTATAACGGGGATAACTCCTGGTGTCCTCTCTGTCATCTCGTTGGCTCAACAAGCTAACAATGCGCGCGTAATGGCACAGAATGTTTACCTTCCGCTGGTATGGCGTTATGTGCCAACCTGACTACAGGAAGAGAGAAGGACAAACAAGTGCCTCAAGGAGCTTCCTTTTTTCTTTCTCTCTTTTTAAAGCCACGGAAGAGAGAGGAAATTTGGGATTTTTCTTTCAGTAATGGATTACTTTTATGAAAATGTAACTAATAACAGGATTACTTGAATTGTAAAACTAACGTGTTACGTTACTCATTACAACAAAAAAGTAATCTGAGTACTCTAACAGACTACTTTGTAACACGTTACCCCCAACACTGCATATGACACACAACATTAAAAAACAGCACCTACTGCTAAACTGCTCTGCAACCAGAGTAAACTTCTGACTCACCTCAGAAATTAAATTAATTTCTTTATGGATTCAAAAATGATCCAAACACTGTCTGAAGTTTGCCAAGAAACACCAAAATACGCTTTTCTTAATATGAATGCCAAACACATAGCCACAAAGTTTCCTGTGGAAAGCAAATGAATCACCTCTTAATGTATGTAACAGACAGAGAGCGTGTGTGCTTGTGCATACGTATGTGTAAGAGCATTTGTTGGCTTTGGTCTTCTTCTAGCTAAGCTAAGCAAAAACTGGGTTTAGCTAATCTCCCTTTTTCGGCAAATGAGCGCCTTGAAAAAGGCACATAAAGCATGTCCGTAACTGTAAATAACCTGTAACGGTCCCATTTAAGTGACTGACCTAACTCAACGGAGATCCAGTCACCTGTTAACTAGTATTCCTGGCAACCATTTCACTCTGAAGACAAAAGAACATCCCAAGCAACTCAGAGAAAATGTTATCGAAATGTTTAAGTTGGGATGGAGACAGAAAAACCCAGAGTTCAGTTAAATCTATCTTTAAGAAATGGGAGGACTATGGTCTACATAAAACAGCCTAGATCAGGCCATCCTCACAAACTGAGTGACTGTGCAAGATGGAGACATACTGAGAGAGGCCACCAAGACACCTATGACTACTCTGAAGGAGTTACAAGCTTCAGCAGCTGGGATGGGTGTGAGGAAGATCATTCTGGTCACCCACTGAGTGTGAATCAGTCAGTGCAGTGTCCGGTGTGTGGAGCTGATTGCCACTGATAGTGGACAGGTGTGGCAAGCTTATATATACTCCTGGGTTGCAGCACTCTGTGCTGACTCATTATCTCACCACCAGAGGTGGTGAGGACATCTCTTTGTGTTTTCCTGTGTGTTTGTGACAAGTAGAGTTTGAGAATCTTTTCAGGGTGGTTTTTGTTGATATTACTAGCTGTTTCAAGATAGCTGTATGACTTTACTGAGTGTCTTTACTCAGTATTTTTGTTTCTCTCTTTATACCAGCCTTGTGGCTTTTGTATTTTATTTTAGGAGAGTTTCTCCTTCTCCTTAGAAGGTTTAATTTATGGTCAGCTGCATGGCAGTGGTGGATTAGTTTCTGGGTTACATTTTGAACGGGAGCTTTTCAGTTATTGCATATAAGCATTCAGCTTTGTTTTCAATCCCCTTCCCCATTTATTGTTTTCGATTTTAGTGGTTATCCTGTTAGGATAACTTTCAGAAACCCTTGGTCCGCAATTGTGTCCCGAAACCCCCTCTTTATGACAGTGGGAGAGACTCTGTATATAACAACTCTTGCCCGGGTTCTTCACCAGTCAAAGCTCCATGGAAGAGTGGCAAAGAGAAAGCCACTGTCTAAGAAAACTCCTACTAAATCAACAGAACAAATGACACCCAACAGCATCATCAGACATCATCCAACCCAGACATCACAAGATACAATACAAGCTAAGACATCATAAGACTTCATTAGAACATAGACATCACAGGTACCATAAAAACCATAGGAACCCAGGCCACACAGAACCCAGATTTTTAATGATAATGTGGTTAGCTGATACAGCATATTCCTATTTCATGACAACATTTTAGCTCACTATGGTCAGATCAGGGGTCATTTACAGTAAATTCAATCATAATCATACAGCTATTTTCCAAGTACAGGCTTGGAAAGTTTCAAGGTCTTCTACTGCCACAATCAAGTTCAAAGAGAGCTGAGGCTGCCTGTTCCATCAACTATAAATCCATAAAGGCTTGTAACCAGTGTCAATGCTTAAGCAGTTTATGATAAGAATATTAAACACATTCCTTACAGCCACTGTTTGTTAAGAAGACACAAGCCAGACAGCAAAGCCAGCAGCAAAATCTTTACCTGCATTGATTTTAAAAGAAAACATGTTCAAGTTACTAAAATTAAATCCCTGATAGGAAGAGAAACTTTGGCGCCTGAAATCAGTTGAATTTAAAATGCCAATTGTTTTTTTTTTATTTTTTAAATGTGCTCTATGGCAATTACATGATGATCATTTGGAAATTATTATTAATTTGTGAATGAAGAAGTTTTTTTATTTTTTTATTTTTATCAGCACTCAGTCCAGTTTCAGTTTCAATGGCCGCTTTGTTTCTGTTTTAACTGTGGTCACAGTCTTCCTCGTGTTGATCACATGCAGTGTTTGCTATTCTTCTCCACTAGGAGTCTTTTGTCTGGTAATAATGGTGAGCATTTCTCTGGGTGCAGCTGGTCATCTCAAGAGACATTTGAAGGCATTTTCACCTTTCAGAAGATGCCAGACACGATGAGCTCAGTAAATACGGAAGGTGTGCAGCCGAATACATTACCAGACAGCCAACGCAGACAGGCAGGGATTTCATCTGCTCCTCCATGTGTTTCTGTGAGTGTTTTTGAAAGACAAGGAAGCCAAACTATACACACAACATTTGTGTAGGAGTTTGTGTACTCTGCATTGGTGTGGGTAATTCATCTCAGCGTAGATACACATTAGAATAATGAGCAATAGAGAAAACGTTCTTTGTGTTGTCTTCAGTGTTAGTGGAAATCAGCTCTGTGCTGAAATGTAAGCTGGAGGTTTGAATTGGGTTTACTGATGTCAGACTCCAGAGCTGTCTCTCTAAATCCCCTCCCAATGTGTGGGTGTGTGTATTTATGTGTGTGAGCCTTTCTGTAATTGTCACCTATCCCCCAACTGCTGAAAGGGCTTTAAGGATTTTAATTCAACACCGCCTGTAGATGCGAAATGTATTTCTCCAGAGTCACAGCCCCTCTAATGTTTGCTGTTTACTATTTAAAGATACTAGATTGCATAAGAGATGATGGGAAGTCTCCTTGTCTCTCAGTTTGATGGTATTTGATTCAGTACACTTAAGAAATACTAAACTTGTGTCACTAATGTTTGCTTAAGCTGTTAAAGGCTTTTTTGGTTAATAATGCTTGTAGACCTGAAGCTTAGGCTTCATCTTTCATGTGCTTTATTTGATTGGGCCAACATGATCCCACATGATCAACTCAAACATCTGGTAAAACAAAAAACAAACAAACAAACAAACAAAAAAAAGACAAGTGAGGTTAAAGGGCTCATTTTAGCTAATAGCTAACATCAGGTCCTGCCAGCCCAGCACTTTGCTTTGTTAGCCTTGGCCCTGTACTGCTGTTGCCTCCTTGTGGCCAGTGCTTAATCCTGTGCCAGGCCCATGACCTATCTCTTCAGGTATCTTCTCAGCTGACCCCTCCAAATCTCATTCAGCTGCCCCTGAGGCCTGAGCCAATCCCAGCCCCCCAGTATGCGATGAGCTAGATCAGGCCAGTAGAGGCGCAGCTGCTGCTCACATACCCGGCACTTAACCCTTTCCATCCCCGCTCTCATGGGCGTGTTAGCATTGGAGACATGTTTTTGTGAATGATACCCAAAAATGCGCAAAAGACAAGTCGGCAAGTCTAGGCCACCCCTTCCTTCGCCATACATGTGGATTTAGTAATTTTTAGTTCTTTGATTTTAGCATTGCTTTTAACAGATCATTCCTATGCCCATGGTATTATGCAAAGACATCCAGAGCACAACAGGGGTTGTGTAAATCCTCCTTACCGCCTAATGGTTCTCAGTCAGCTTACTTGTCGTATCTATGCTTTACTTAAGCCTTAATTTTTGTCCATACAAAACGTTTTTGCACAGTTCTGTGTACTGGTAATGAACTGATCAACTATTTCTACCACTTGTAGATTATATTCATCTTTTTCAAAGTATTTTTCAGATGTTCCTCTTTTTCCTCTTGTGTAAATGTGTGTGTGCGTTTATGCTGCAGTTGGCAGTAGAAGGGGCCGGGGGGGTCATTTGGCAGTCGTGTCAGGTGTGTCTGGCAGACAGCCTGCTCCTCACTGGGACAAACCCTGTCTCTAATTCAGGCTCAGTCTGTTATTGGCACTTGGATATGAGCCAATAACAATAATGTAATACTTGCTGTCTCACACAGTGGATATTACAGCTACTGACACAACATTATCAGATCTAATCTGGTGGCTTTTATTACCCATTTTTCATTTCGGTATTTGAGAATGAAAGCACGGTGTTAGGTTGCAGGAAGGAGGAGCTGATGTGTGATTTAATCTCACAGCAGAAGTGCATGTTTGTTGTCTGCATTCCTGTGCTGTGGGTTCTACAATCACTTTAGATCTAAGTGTGTAATGACGTGGTTTTCTTCAGTCAACAGATTCCTCAGCAAAATGACTTTACATAATCCCTAACTCCCTCCTTGTTTACACCTGTTTTCTTTGAATTCAGCAATTTGACCAATTAGAGCAAAAACTGGCTGTGTCAAACTTACCTACAAGCACTTTCTTTCAAGAAATTATTTATTTTTTAAATGAAGTAATGCATTATGCTAATATTCAAAGTGGGATTAGGACTAAGGGCCAGATCTACTAAAGGTTTGCGTGTATAAAAGCATGTGCAAACTCATTAAAAAATGTAGAAAAAATGTACAAACTGATTTACTAACAGTGTGAACTAAGAGTTGCATCTTTCCAAGGTGCAAAATAGCATGTCTGCATCCAGTTCGTACGTTTGCCCTAATAAATATGCAGTATGGAGCGTTTACACACAATTGGGTGTGTACTGGGAGGAGAAAATGTAAATGTATTATTTTAGCGCACACAAAGCGATTTATTAAACCTGAAAGCAATTTTGCTCATCGAAACTGCGTCTATATTTAACACGTCTCGAAGGGAGGTGCAAACAGTTTTTATGCGTAATTGCGCACACATGGCTGAAGTTATTGTGGCAAGAAGGAGACACTGAAACGATGAAAGAAGATGCAGAGAACGCATTTTTCACCCTCGTGTGAACATTTTTAGAATGAATGAGGAAGCAGTCATTAAAACATATTGCCTATCCAGCCTTGCCATTTTGGAGCTGTTGGAGGAGCTCAGCGGATTTGGAGCCAGCCACGAGGAGGAGTCACGCAATACCTGCAATGACAAAACTCTTTGCAAGTTTACATTTATTTGCGTTTGGGTCATTCCAGCGAACGGTAGCTATTACAGCTGGGATCTCCCAATCCTGTTTTTCTGATGGTCTGTGTGAAGCTGTAACACTTAACTTTTCTCAAGCTAGGGTTAAACACACACAAGGGGGGATTTTTAAGGAAAATAGAAAACCCTTTAAAGTAAAGAATATATCAAAATGCAATAAATAACAATTCTGAACAAATATAATCAATAAATCTCTCAAGAGAACATAATGAGTTTAAAGTTCTTCCCATTTAATGAACACCTCCCCACAACATAAGCGCACACCGTGCGTAAACTTAAATGAAAAGTAGGTCACAACAAAATGATGATGAAAGATGTTATCTCAGTCTTTATAATTT
The DNA here is from genome assembly GCF_018320785.1 of Cheilinus undulatus. NCBI lineage: Eukaryota > Metazoa > Chordata > Actinopteri > Labriformes > Labridae > Cheilinus > Cheilinus undulatus. Next base: position 23,575,119 of record NC_054874.1, on the reverse strand, counting down.
CATAATAAACTAAGAGTCAAAATCTAATGAAAACAGCAACCTCGTCCTTATCCGAGCACTTTTAAGTGCCTTTTAAGTCTTTTTTAAATGTCCATGACTCATGTAAACGCAATGGTAAAAGTCTATAATCTACCAGTCTCCTCAGAAAAAAATCACAATAAATACACATGGCAAAAACCCCCCAAAAACAAAAAATATGCGATTGACCGCTAATTAGTGGTATACCAGATAAAAAATACAAAAACAAGACTATCTCACCCAAATCCAGGAAGCATAATCCAACAGGGAAAACTCTTTTTCTTCTCCCCGATTCCCCAAGGGCTTCTTTGCTGTAGCTCATTTAAGTGTTTATTGGCTTCAACCATCAACTCCTCTAATTCTCTAAGGTTGAATTTCATTTTGCACGTTTCGCTCTCCAAACTCACAATGCTGCAAACCATGAAACACGCAAAACCCTCATTTAAATAGGCTTGTCTCCAACAAGTTTGCACCTCTTGTCATTTGTGCATTCACTTTTAGTAAATCACCCGCAAACCACAGTCGAACCCCAAACGCAAAATTCTAGATTGTGCACGCAAATCAGTACAGTACATCTTAGTAGATCTGGCCCTAAGTCTTCAGAAAAGTTGTGTCTCCTGTACAGAAGCTTAATGCATTCACTCTGGATATAAACAATTTTCTGTTTTTTTTTTGTTTTTTTGTTTTTTTTTTTTTGCATTTAGGAGATCATTTTCACAGTATTAAAGGAAATTTAACAAACGTTTAAAAATCTGCTTTGTTTTCCAGTTAACAGAATAAATGTTAAATTAAGAAAATTCGCTGTTTATAAAAAAAAACATCATTTGCAGTTCTGTCATTTCTGAAAAAAGTGAATGCCATATGCTTCTGTGCTCTCTTAATGACTTTTGAATAACATTTTTCATTTGTGTTATGATGCAAAAAAGATTTGCCACATGGCCAAAATAAGTGAAAAAAAATCCAGATTAAAAAAGGTTTCACACACTGGGAATGCTGAAGAGCTGATTATGACTTACAGTTATTAAAAATCCCAAATTCAGTATCTCAGAAATTTGATTATAACATAAGACCAAAAAAGTTTTTTTCTAATACAGAAATGTTGGCCATGATATCAGTATTTCACAGGGGCTCCTTTTGCATGAATTACTGCATCAATGTGGTGTGGCATGAAGGCAGTCAGTCTGTGGCACTGCTGAGATGTTATGAAGCCCAGGTTTCCCTGATAGCAGCCTTCAGCTCATCTGTGTTTTTGGTTGTTGTGTCTCCCATCTTCCTTTTGGCAGCAGCTCAGAGATTCTCTGTGGGTTTCAGGTCCAGTGAGTTTACTGGCCAATCAAGCACAGGAATATCATAGTCATTTAACCAGCTTTTGGTACTTCTGGCAGTGTGTGCAGGTGCCATGTCCACCTGAAAAAGGAAATTAGCATCTCCGTAAAGCTTGTCAGCAGAAGGAAGCTTGAAGTGCTCTAACATTTCCTGGTAAACGGCTGTGTTGACTTTGGACTTGATAAAGCACAGAGATCCAACACCAGCAGATGACATGGCATACCAAACCCTCACCGATTCTGTTCCTCTTTGATCCTCCTCCAGACTCTAGGCCTTGATTTCCAAATGAAATGCAAAATTTCTGAAAAGAGGACTTTGGACCACTGTGCAAAGGTCCAATTGTTAGTCCAGGTGAGACGCTTCTGACGTTGTTTGTTGTTCAGGAGTGGCTTTACATGAGGAATGAGTCCATTTCCTGGACCTGTCCGAGTGTGGTGGCTCTTGATGAACTGACATCAGCCTCAGTCCACTCCCTGTGAAGTGCCCACAAATTCTTGAATGAGTTTTGCTTGACAGTCTTGTCAAGGCTACATTTATTCCTGCTGCATGTACAATTTTTTCTACCTCCTTTTTCCCTATCACTCAACTTTCTATTACTAGGATACAACACCGTATGAAGAGCCAGCTTCTTTAGCACAAACCTTTGGGTGTCAATAACTGTCTTCTAGACAACTGTTGATTCAGCAGTCTTCCCCATGATTGTATAGCCTACTGAATGAGCCAAAGAAACCATTTTAAGGCTCTGGAAACCTGTGAAGATGTTTTGGATTAATTAACTGATGAGAAAGTGGCACCATTAGTTTACAATACTAAACTTCTTTTCCCCACAGTATTCTAATTTATCAGAGACTGAATTTGGGGTTTTTATTAGCTGTAAGCCATAATCACACTTTCAATATTTTGCTCTGTTTTTAATGATTCTATACATATATGAGTTTCTAATTTACTGAGATATACCTGTAGATGCTCTGCTCATGCTAAATAATTTTCTCAGAATTACACCCCCCCCCCCAAAAAAAATTTCCACTTTAATATCTAAATTCTGACATTTATCTCTGAAGTCTGACTTTTTTCCGCAGAATTTGAAAAAGAAAATTTCACCTCATTTTTTCTTCCCAATTCTGAGAACAAGGTCAGAATTCAGAGATCAAAATTAGAATTCTGACTTTTTCTTTTCACAGAATTCTGACATTAATCTCAAAATTATGACTTTCGTCACAGAAATTCTGACTTTTATCTCTGAATTTGGTAAAGAAAACTGCATCTAAATTGTTTTTCAGCTTCTTGGAAACATAGAATAATGAGAAAAAAAATCTGAATTGTGACTTTTGTCAGAGAAAAAGGGAACAAAGTCAGAATTCTGAGGTCAAAGTCAGGACTCTGACTTCTTTTCACAGAATTCTGTCTGTAATGTCAGAACTTTTTTCTCAGGATTGAAAAAAATTTGCATCTTAAATTTCAACTTTTTTTTTTCAGTGGCCCAAAATATGCATTAAATAACCTTGAAACATTTTGGTGTCGCTAATCCTTTACAGAAAACCCCCCCCACAAAAAAACAATAGGAAAAAAACATCTTATGTGAATACAATATTCTTCTGCAATAACTGTACCTGCACTTAACTTTTCATGTCACTGACTGTCCATGATTAATTTTGAGAGACAAACACCTGTCATTCACATAGGCCTAACTGTAGTGTGAATATAGCCTACTGTAAATGTATTTGCATTCCTTTGTAGCTTTTGTAAAATGTAACCAAAGGATTTCTCCGTTTTCTTTTATTATATGATAAAGAGAAGTAAAGTTGCTAATTTGATCTCAAGAAAAACTGTTGAATGGAACAAGATTACATTATCAGGGTTTACTGTGGTATGCCAATGATGTTATTACCTTGATTAATGCAGCTGAGCCATTAGCTGGCACACCTGACACAACTTTGTCTCTAATTATTCCAGTCCATGTAAGTGTTTAAAGTTAAACCAGCACCTTCAAACAACTCTCTGGAGTAATCCCTTAAGGACTAACTATTAGAGGATCACCTGAAAAGCTGTTGCAGTATTTTCTGAACACACTATCGGCTTTTGTGAGTATAAACTGTCGTTATTTTCCTCAGAAACATAGCTGCTAGCAGCTAGCTAGTTTGCTAACAAGCTTAGCTGTTTGGTACAAAAGGAAACTGTCATGTTTGGTTTGAGTAATGTAACAATGACTCAGCACAAAAAACAAGAATGACAATGTTTGAGTGGTTTGAAGGCTGCCTGTCCCGACTTTGGTAACCTTTTTTGTTTGTTTGTTCTTGGCAGTTGAAACTTGTTAGCTAACATCTAAGAAGCGAGTCCAAATGTCTACAGCTTTCACTGACAGGGAAGTGAAGACTCCTCACAGACACCTTTCAGGGAGGTGGGTTTTTAATAATATTTAAGACACCTTCTGAGGCACAGAGACATTTTATGTACACTTCTGGTTTAGTCTTTTAGAGAATGTCTTATGGTCATTAAGTTGGTGTTTAGCAGGCAGGCTATCAAGACAGGCTTTACAAAGGCTATGTCCAAAATGTCTATTATATCTATCTATTATATAGATGACACTTTTTCTTATGGGCTGTTTGTTGTAGCCTGTTTACAGTCATTTTTTTGTTTCAAATACACAGTAGCATGCTCCTATTTCACATGTGATATCCTCATAGGCAAAGGGATTGTGTCCTAAGCTAGCAGTCATTACTGCACTTAGAACAAGGCAGAATTTGGCAGATAGAAGGTTATTCCTCTTTAGTAACAAATGTACATGTGCTTATCATAAAACAGGATATAACTGGCCAGGCTTTTATCTCAATACTATCAGCCTGTTCCCTACAGGAAATTCAATTTGTCTTGTACAAGTCCATTAGCATTCAGCTGGCTTCTCTTACTCCCATATTAAATTACTTTTTGCATGATATTCAATAGTACAGTTTCTGTAATTTAAGCAAAATTAAATGCTGGAGCATTTAATTCTAATTCTTAGAAAATTAGAATATTGTGAAAAAGTTCAATATTGGAAAGTCATTGTGTCACACCCTGATCAGCTAATTAACTCAAAACACCTGCAAAGGTTTCCTGAGCCTTTAAATGGTCTCTCAGTCTGGGTCAGTACGCTACACAATCATGGGGAAGACTGCAGACTTGACAGATGTCCAGAGGACAGTCATTGACACCCTCCACAAGGAGGGTAAGCCACAAAAGGTCATTGCTAAAAAAGCTGGTTGTCCACAGAGTGCTGTATCCAAGCATATTCATAGAAAGTTGAGTGAAAGGAAAAGTGTGGTAGGAAGAGATGCACCATAGGGATGGGTACCTTTCACTTCTGAACCAGTACTGTACCAAGTCCTGGTACCTGCGAACCGGTACTGATACACAACGGTACCCATATTCGGTACTTTTGTGTATGAATGATATGCAGTACTAAATGTTATATAACCTCAAAAATTCTGAATTTTAGAATTTATTTCTCAATATCAAATCTCAACTCAAACACTATCAAAACAACATCAAACACTGTTTGTAAAGTAACATCACAACTGTTATTACAAATTACTCCAACATGGAAAACCTAAACTACTATAACTACCCAGTGGTTTTTCTTTATATTACACAAATGAAAACCCAGCCCACTACCTCCTATTCCTCTAATTTCCCCTCTTGGAAAAATGTGCTTTGGGGTCCATGGAGGGCAAATAAGTTTAAAACAAATGAACTATAGAATATGGAGTCAAAATAACTGAATAAATAAATGAAGATATAAAATTTTACCAATTAAAGTATTACAAATAAAAGTGAACAAACTACTTCCTTTACCATGAACTACATGTACTGCACATCTTCTTTCCTCATGCAGTTCTTTTTCCAACAGAACTAAGATGTCATCTTTCCCTGGTAAAAGCAGAGTCTGCTCCTCACTCATCAATCAATCATGCACCCATCCACACATAAGCATAACGGAGCCTTAAAACCAAAACACAAGACAATCCTGAACTGTGCACACTGGGTCCGTTACGTTCTATTTGTATTTTCTGCAATAAATTAGTAGGATGTTCCAAATAGTTTCATTCCGCGATGAAAATAAGCAGTGAGGACGAGCCTGTGGCTCTGTCACTCCTTCAAAATCACTCTGAAGCCATTCATCCTAACAGGGCGCTTCATACAGCACCAGCTGTGCCAAGTTGGAGAGATGGAGAGCAACTTTTAGGACACACTCACACTAGGCAGTCCGTACCGTCAGTCCAGTGTGTTAGGTGGCTGAGCGAAAAAACGTATCCCTTTATCTAGAATATTTCCATGGTTGATATCCACATAATAAACGGGCAAATCACAGTGTTTAAAGTGAGGATTTGATACGAGAGAGACGAAGAGCAAGAGCAAGGGAGGGGGGGCGAATGAGCAGGAAGCAGCGGGAGCCCATGTGAATCGTTAATCATCACACTGCTTTCTCAGATTAGAAGTTTTGCTGTGGTAAACCTTCAATTTTATGCAACAAATATTGCAGTGTAATCTGCATCGTATTTTGAAAAGTTTAGCGCTACCTTCGACCCCTTCCTATCAGCTTTGCTTGTTTGTTGATTCAGTATACTTCTACCGACATCATTACCCTTGGGCGTGCAATACTGCGTTCACGTCCAGCATGGAAAATTAACTACTCTTTCACTCTCTTGCAGTCACAAGGATGCGTTTAGGTACCGAAACATGGTACCGTTTGATTTTACGTGAATCTGTACTCGGGAGTACCGACGGAATTCGGTCAGTACTAAATTCGGTACCCATCCCTAGTGCACGAGCATAAGGGATAACCGCAGATTTCAGAGGATTGTCAAGCAAAATCCATTCAAGAATTTGGGGGAGCTTCACAAGGAGTTGACTGAGGCTGGAGTCAGCGCATCAAGAGCCACTACGCACAGATGAATCCTAGACATGGGCTACAAATGTGGCATTCCTTGTGTTAAGCCACTTCAAGCCATTTTAGAGCACTTCATGCTTCCTTCTGCTGACAAGCTTTATGGAGATGCTGATTTCATCCATAGAAAATCTATGGGGTATTTTCAAGAGTAAGAAGAGAGACACCAGACCTGACAATGCAGATGACCTGAAGGCTGCAATCAAAGCAACCTGGGCATCCATTACACCTGAGCAGTGCCACAGGCTGATCGCCTCCATGCCACGATGCACTGATGCAGTAATTCATGCAAAAGGAGGCCCAACCAAGTATTGAGTGCATAGAAATGAACATTCTTTTTAGAAGCCTTACATTTCTGTTTAAAACATCCTTTTTTTATTGATCTTGTGCAATATTCTAATATTCTGAGACACTGAATTTTGGGTTTTCATTATCTGTAAGCCATAATCATCAAAGTTACAAGAAATAAAGGCTTGAAATATTTCACTCTAGGTGTAATGAGTCTATATGAGTCTGTCTCCTACACGTCTCCACTGCTGCAGCCACTTCCCTTCTAGCACCTGAACCCTTCTCTGTCACAGAGACAGGGGTGAGGTTGGAGCTTGGGAGACTTTGCTCTGGGATGGCAGCTGGCCCAGATGGCGTGTGTCCAAGGCTGCTTAAAGACTGTGCTGCACAACTGTGTCAACCTCTCCACAGGATCTTCAACCTGAGTCTCCAGCTGGGGCAGGTGCCTGCTCTGTGGAAAACATCCTGTATTGCACCGGTAGCAAAAATAAAATGTTCGGCTGAACTAAATGACTACAGACCTATTGGCCTTATTTCACACATCATGAAAACTCTGGAGCGGCTGATTCTACACCTACTGAAGCTTGAGGTCAAAGACAAACTCAATTTTCCTTGCAGTTTGCATACAAAGAACACATTGGAGTGGATGATGCCATCCTCTTCATGCTTAACTGTGCTTTGTCTAATCTGGAGGAACCTTGCGTTTATGTGAGAATCATGTTCTTTGATTTTTCAAATGCATTCAACTCCATCCAACCCACCATACTCAAAGACAAGCTCACGGAGATGGGAGTGGATCCTTCCTGTGTTTCTTAGATCATAGATTACCTGACAGGAAGGCCACAGTTTGTCAGGCTGGGGAACTGTGTTTCTGGGACATTAATGAGCAGTACAGGGGCTCCACAAGGAACAGTCCTGGCTCCATTCCTGTTCACACTGTATACATCAGACTTCAAATACAGAACTGAGTCCTGCCACATCCAGAAATACTTGGATGACACTGCTATCGTGGCATGTATCAGAAATGGACAAGAAGCCGAATACAGGGATCTGATAAGTGCCTTCAGTGACTGGAGTCACAAAAACTGCCTCCTACTCAACACCTCAAAGACAAAGGAAATGATCATAGATTTTCGCAGATCCAAACCCCCTCTTCAGCCAGTGAACACTTGTGGCATGGACATCGAGGTGGTGATATTGTATAAATATTTAGGTGTACACCTGGATAATAAGTTGGACTGGTCTAAAAACGTAGACTTCATCTACAAAAAGGGGCAGAGCCGCCTCTTTTGCCTCAGAAGACTCCGATCAATGGACATCTGCAGTAAGATGCTGCAGATGTTTCATCAGTCTGTGGTGGCAAGTGTTCTGTTTTATGCTACAGTCTGCTGGGGAGGCAGTGTAAAACACAAGGATGCAAGGCGTCTGAACAAACTGGTGAAAAAAGCTAGCTCTGTGGTCGGAATCAAGCTGAACTCATTGGAGGATGAGGTGGAGAGATGCACAATGAAGAAGGTGGAGGCCATTCTGGGGAACATGGATCATCCACTTCATATCTCCCTAACTGACCAAAGAAACAACAGTGGTGGACGGCTGCTTTGTCTTCGCTGCAGGACAGAAAGATATTGAAGATGTTTCATACCATCAGCGATAAGACTTTATTATTCTACTGTAAACAGATGAGACTCCAGACAAATGAATTTCCCTTCAGGGACAAATAAAGTTATTGTATTGTATTGTATTGTATATAATATATGGGTTTCACTGAGTGACAAAAAATATTGAACTTTTTCATGGTATTCTAATTTTTTTTGATGTACCTGTGTATCTGAGGATGATAATATAGCTGAAGGCATGATCGTAATGAAAGATTCATTACTTCTTCAAGAAATCATTTAGGAGAAATTATCAAGGGCAAAGCGTAAAAGCAGTTGTCTACAAACCTGACCTGCCAGATGGATTTGTTTCAGACAAGCTTCAAAAGGAAACGTTTGAGAAAAGGCAGAGGCTTTGAAAAAACTCGGAGTGTGATTGGATGACCATTCTGTCTGTCACATCTCAACGGGCCAATCAGAGCAACAAAACATGTGACATAGCCGCTATCGAGCTGGGCGTGCGCAGCTACTGAGGAATAACGCGAAACATGGCGTCTATAGACATGTAAGTACTCAACTTTTGTTGTTTTTGAAAAGAAAACAACTCAGTGCTGTTCTTTGTTCTTCTTATAATGAAGAAATGTTGTTAAGTTCTGATAAAACTGGCGCTTTGGCAGCATCCATGCTAAGCTCTTCCTCCATAACTGCACCACCTCTGCTGCGCCTGAAAGTACTGCCCCTCATCGCCAATTGGTCCTGTCACTGTCTAACCGGGCCCAAACGGTTCAGATGGGAGCTTTGCAAGATGGATTCACCAGTGAGAAACAAGGAAACAGGCGTCTCCATCTGCTTTGCAAGGTTGGCTGTCTACAGTATGGGCTGCTGTTATATGAAAAGTCAGATGTCTTAAAATACAGCAGGCCACGTGTGCTGTTTGTGGATCTTTCTTCCTACTGCCAAATATATGTGGTTGGTTACACAAGCTAGTGATCCTTATGATTAGACTGTGTGTTTGAGTGAGATATTTTGTCAGAGAAAGTCCCTGAACTAATATGAACTTTGGGTCCGCCCCAGTTTTTCTGGAAAAAAATAGCAGAAATACTGGAGGACTTAACAGTTCAACTGTTTATGTTTCCAGTATTCAAAGTTCCTCCCCTCTGTCTCTGTCTCGTTCGCTCCATTTCCCCTCCTCTATACATGATCCTGAGAAGTCTGGGGTTACTCAAGGATGCAGGTCGTACCTGTCAACGGTCTCACTAATGGAGAATGTGTTGTTGATGCTGCTTCCAGCCGTGATTATGCTGATTTAAAGGTACTTTGACACAGTAAAAGCCAGCTTTGGTTAAAAAAAAGGGCTAAGATAATGCAGTGGAGGTATGCATGAGGAATGCTGGTTTGTTTTTAAGTCAGGGGGACTTACTGAACTTTGCCTGAACTCTGGATCATGTGTGTAGGTCAACTGTGTTTTCCTCTACACCTGCCATGTCTTTTTTTCCAGTTCTTCTTCCCTTTCTCTGCCCAAACTTGCCATAGAGCAAATCTGACACGTGGTATCTTGATGATTCATTTCTTCACCTTTACCTCATTATGTTATGATGACAAGATGATGATTGCAACAATCTACATGAACTTGACATCCTATAACAAGGCCAGCATGGTTTTGTTGCAGATAAAATGACATGGATTACCTTAAACCACTTTGCTGTCCTTAAAAAAGTGCTTTGTTGCCTTTGCTTCACGCATGGCAAGCCTTTGGCAGCTCCTGACCATTGATTTTAACTTATTTTTAAGATGTGAGCTGGTTGCAGGGTTGTTAAATGGCTCAATCGTATTAGATTAACTAAATAGTGCAGAAAGATGGTGTATAAACATGGATTAAGCAGACATCATTACACCAAGTAGAAGATTAATACTGACAAATAAAATACCACAGAGGATGTGATAACAAGCACGTCTCCTGTTTCTTATTTGGAATAAAAGGCAAAGAGATGGGCTACGTGTCATCACACATAACTGCGTATCAACACAAAAATCTTTCTGTGGAATTATTAAAGGGATCTCTAACTGTGTTTTAAATCCTCATCAATTATCCCTGATCTGTGACTTCCTGGAATGAACCTTGGCCCAGCATCAACAACAGAGTGAAGACTTGGAATTACTCTGTGATGTACGTTTTTGAAGTGTGATCATGATAACCTGTTGCCTAGGTGTATAAAAACATACAGGCACACACACACAGGGATAAAAACACATCTCAGCACTGTGCAAAATAGTCAGCGGCTTACACAAATATAGCCTTGGCAACTGTTTTTTTTTTCTTTTTTTAATTAGAGCAAAAGATCAGAGAAATACCAAGTGTCAATACCACCGAGAATGAGAATCTGGCAACAGCGACCTTTTAGAGCTCCCTGATCTTTTATAATGTCAGGGAGGGAGCATCTTGTTCTTTTCTGACACAAGTTTATGCCCCCTGCCACGCCCCCACATGGAAATATAAAAAACTGCAGACTAATAAGAGTTGGAGATATTTTTGGTACTTATTGTATGTAGTTGCCCTCAAGGGGGAAACAGCCGGTTGGCATCTAGTCTTCTTGTTATACTTTTTTGATAGGCTTTTTTGCAGCTGTCGGTAATGTGTAGATTTTCAGTGATGAATAACTATTTCATGTTTGCTATATCGTGGATCTGTTAAACCACAATGTATTGTCCTTGTAAATTTACAACCGTTTTAGTAGAGGCTTAACTTTAGATAAAATAAAGGTTAAAATTCTAAAATGGTTATTATGGAAAATGACTGATTCTCTTTGTTCTCCATACTTTAATTGGATCATGTTAGAGAACAGCAGCATTGCTATGAGGCATTTTAGCCATCTTTTGCCATGGTGGCCACATGCTACTTTCCCACATTCCCAAAGCAGCAGGCAGAGGATGAGATTAATCATCCAGCCTAGAGGCCCACTGGCTGGGATCATCTCTATCTGAGCAGCCTACCCCTCTCCTTCCCTTGGATGAAGGTGTTGGCGGTTACAGCGAGTATTAGCCTTAGGCTGCAGGGCAGGGGAGGATTTCTGTGTGGCGCTGGTGCCGTGGTCAAGTGGAAAGCAGTCTTATCTTCTAATCCTGTTAAATAAATGTCCTGCATTTATGTTGTCAGTGGGCTGGAATAAAAAGGACAGAGTAAGAAGATATAAAATAGCCCGATAGATAAATGTGCTCTTTGCCCTTCTTTGCTGATGGTGGTGGAGGTGGTGAAATGATGGCCAGGGAGCTCTGTGACCCTCGGCCAATGTGTGCTTCTTTTTGCGAGCTGCTTATGTCTTAAAGCGATAAGTTCACATCACACAAAAAGGACTTTATCTGTAGGCTTGAAGAATACTCCAGTTTGTCTCACTAACACGATAAGTGCAGCAGTTGGAGAAAAAGCAAGTGGAAGAGATAAAGATAACAGTAAAAAGGGGAAATTTATCAAAGGTTGCATCAGGAAGATTGAAAGGAAACTGCTGGAGCAAATGCTAAACACAAGGAACAGTAGCAGGGATGTGTCTGTTAGAGTTTGTACATATGCTGCTCCATGTGTAAATCTCATACAGTATGTGTGTGCTCGTGGACATGCATGTGGATATGATCTCATGTCCATGCAGTACTGCCAGTAATGTTGGTCAGCCTCAACACTGGCCTGTGTTTGTTTAGCTGTGAATTTTTCCTGGAGATCCAGTTACTCACAGCCTGTGGCTTAGGCAGAGTTTGTGTGCCCAGAAATCCCTAATCTGAAACATGCAGACTGAAGACCACAGCCTCACTGTTACCTCACTCCTGTCAGAGGATGTTTCAGTTCCCCTAACTGCAAACACAAGTGTAAGCTTCATCTGTGCAAGCTTTAAATTGGTTTACAGTTCTCAGTGAGAAGAATTTAACATTGAGTTTGTTATGCTCTGCTGTACTTATGTGCTTTAACACTTGGTTTGGATTTTTACAATCATTTTAGCCAGGGACACTCATCACAGATCTATTTGTTGCACAAATGAAAACTACAGTGAGTGCTGATGGCACAACTCTTAAGATCCTTCATGGGATAGCTTAGTTGCATATGAGTAACAGGACCAGCGCAATGTAAAATTCAGAATAAGAGAGCGGTCATGGTGGCTGAGATGGGTGGCGGCAAAGATGTACTGGCTGCAGTGGGGAAAAAGTTGTCCCACCATTACACCATTCTGCCAGTGGAGGTAGTAACAAAGGGTTTAGAGAGGTGAGACAGGATGAGTGTAAATGGTGAGGCTGGTGTGACATCATGTGGGGGTTGCTGTGCATGCCTGAGTGTGTGATTGAGCATATGATGATCCTGCTCTGTTTCTACACGCGGTTGTTCTTATGCTTTCCCACAGCACAGTGTAGAAGCATTGCAAGTAATCTTGCCATCTAAAAAGTTCTTTAGATGAAAGAACTGCCTTACTGGAAAATGATCTGTGATTGGTGTGAATGGTTGGAAACGCTGGTTTAGTGAGCAGCTATGCACAGATTATATCTGGGCAACATGAATTTTGTGTCCTGTAGGATCTAACATGGGGGTTCTCAAATGGTGTGTGGCTTGAGCCAAGTCTTGGTGTGCCGTACAACCATATTAGTACAACTATACAGTAAATTAAGTTCAGTCAGGACCACTTTGTCAAGAAACACACACGATGTGCAGTTACGAATAGTTTTTCTTTATTAGCAGTCATGACACTGATAAAGCCAGAGGCAGAATAAAGGAGGAGCTGGGGTGGAGGACGGCTGTAAAAAGAGGTTTGCAGAGGGAACAGCAAAGAGTAGCCAGGCAAAAAAAGTTTAAATATGGCAGCATGGGTGTGACTTGCCAATAGCGTGCTTAGAATTAATTAGCTTGCCATCAGCTGATGAGGGCTTGTGTGAGATAAGCTGATCTCAGTTATATGGGAACGCTTGTCTCTGTGGCCTGCCTGAACTAATGCTATACACTTGATTTACTGTAACACGCATGAGACTGTTTTGTTGGTTTGGTTGGTTTTGGTGTGCCTTGAAATTTTGGCCTAATCTTAGGTGTGCGTTTGGCAAAAAATAGATTGAAAACCACTAATCTAACAGATGCCTCGTGCACTGTAAACAGTCAAGTCGTCCAGAAGCAAAAACTGAAGGCTGTTCATGGTGCTGTTTCAAGGCATGATATATGCAAGACCCTGTGATGTTTCACCCACACTTTGTATATTATGGCAATGTAATAGGGGGATGAAGCGGTCCACCTTCCGTGCCAGCTTTAGAGGTAGTAGCAGGGGCTTAAAAAGGGCAAGTGGGGAGTGTGCACTGTGTTTTTTTCAATGTCTGCCTGTGTGTGTTAGGTATGCAACTAACGACTATTACTATAGTCGACGACCACCGAAACGATTAGTCAACTAGTCAGGTGGCGTGCTGTGGGATGCCCTGATGGCTTTGATAGCTTTTTTTGTTTTGTTTTGTACTAACAGCTGAGAAAAAGAACTTTGACATACTTACAAACATGTATGAACTAAAAATTAAGACAATAAGTCAGAGTTCTTCATTCAACAATGTATTTGATAACACTTTATTGCTTTTACTATTAAAATTTCATTTCAAGCAATATTTTTGTCTTTGCTTTTAACATAATTAGTGTTAAAGTAAGGCTGAATGATTTTCTTTTACAAATGTGAAGCCTAATTATTGTATGTCGGTTGTTCGCTTCACTATTTAAGTGTTGACAAGTAGTGAAAGAGATGACGTGCATCACATCCTTTGTAACGTGTTAACATCAGATGCAGAAAACGGGATAATGATAAAAAAAATGCCACTGTATCCTCATACTATTGAGTTAGAAGTAAAAAAGAAAGATGTCGAGTTCTGTCTACTGCACTGTAGTGTTACAATGTTAAAAGCCAGGATGACATTGCCAGTCGATGACCAACGTTCGCCAGCCTACAAAGTAAAAATGCATTGCTGATGTGCTCCTGTGATATGTAAGGTCTCCTCTACATATTTTACAAGCACTTGTTCTTTTTGAAATGTTGAGTGAAATATTATATGTTATGAATGACAGATGAGCTCACTCCCAAGCATCTCTGCTTGAGAAAACAACATTTGTTTTGAAAACACAATAGCAACACGCTGCATGGAAAAAAGGTGCATGGATGCAACAAACAAATCATCTGCAATAAAATGTCGGCCACATAAGTCATCATCAATTATTGTAGACAACGGCAGCGAATCGTTGCATCCCTACTGTGTATGTGATTACACAATTTAAATTAAAAGACATGTACAGTAAATATGCCACAGAATCAATATGAATGGAGCTTCATTATGGCGCTCTTGGAGAAATGTGCTGTAAAAAAAACACCATGTCTATATTCATTTGACTTTTGCAAAATCCCCCTCCCCTTTGCTATGCTGGTTATATCTGGGATATATCTGGCTCAAAAAGAGGCTGTTCTTATCAGGGGACAAAAGGAATTTGCTTCACAAACTTCACTGTAGTTTTATATAAACACAGTTGTTGGCTGTGTGTCTGCTGACAATGAAAATATTTCTCATCCAGTTATGAAAGAGTTGAAATCTAAAACATGTAAAGATTGAGTTATGTGCACCTAAATGTTGGTCTTGGTGGTCTCTGTAGACTGTAGGCTTGTTTGTGGGTTGTGTGATTGCTGTTCTTGCTTCTTTCCTCATTAGATAGTTTTGAGCTAATGCCATGCTCCCAGACTTCTGCAGTTACTTGGCAAGCACAATGTTATGTCAACTGATGGGAACAATTACCCGAACGAATCATCATAATGAAGTGGGATTTTTCTTTATCTCCTGCTTCTCCTCTATGAGGTCAGTGCGCGCACTGCACCTCTTTCTTTCGGTTCATAACGTCAACATATAGAACTTTCAGTGTAATTTCAAAACTAATGGAAACTTCATTCTTGTGTATGTAACAGCTTCTAGGTTAAGATGCTTTTAGCCCTCTGATCATCAGATACATATTTAAGAGCACCTTTTGACCAGTGTGTTTTTACCTCCCAACCACAGTTTTTTTTGTTTTTTTTTGGCCATTTTTTGTTCAAGCTTTTCACAGAAAACATGAACAACATCTCATCGTCCTGTGCCTTGGTGCCATGATTTTTGTCAGGCTTTTCCCTGACTTAAACTGTAACGGTAGTGGGAAATACCCGTGCTCAGGAGCAGTCATTTTGCTGTTGATGTTGAGGGTGTACAGCCAAAGCTTTTCTTGGAGTGTGCTGCTCTTGACTCATAAATTGTTGCTGGACCAGCAGCATTGAATGAATATCACATAATAAGAGTGCATTGCATGTCAGAAATGGGTGGGTCTAATGAGAGAGTAAGACAGAAAAAAGGAAAAAAAAAATAGTAATGCAGCCGTGTGAGAAACAGACATTGCAAGGCCAAAGGGACATGAAGGGGGTGTGAGGAGCAATGCTGGCAGTACACTCTGTCATTGTGTGTTTGTTTGGGATCCAGATGGACTGTACTGAGGTTAGTTGGAGCAAAGAAAAGAGTCGTGTTGCTTAGGAAATGGACTTGCATTTTAAAAAAAAAGAGAAAAAAAAAAACATTTGAATTCATATCCCTTTAGAAAATAAAACATTTGGTACACAATGTTGATGCGCATTGTTAGCTGTCAGAGTTCATTGGTGCTGCCTGTTGGGAGAGATAGCTGAGGAACAGAATAGAAAAGACTAGAAAGAAAAGTGAATAGAAAAATTTACCTTTTTAACAATCGTAACTTAAATGACCAAGTTCTTATGTTTTCTATACTTGTTCCACACCTAGAAGAAGAGAAACTTCTTATTTGACCTGTCGTTCACATGGATGCTTCGACCACTCACACATGCACGCACACATCTAAGGATCGTTAGGTGTTACACAAGTGGCCAGCTGGGTGGAAATCAATCAGGTAAACTAGGTCAGAGGAGGGGAGGAGAGGGAGATGCAGGAGGTCTCAAAGGAGAAGGCCTTTGTTCCACATAGGAGACAGATGCAAAGAAATGTATCAACAAAATGCCTCTGTCCTGTCCCTAAGGTGCAGTACACATCTCCGGCACCAAGGATGTCTCTGCTCATGGTGCACGAACACATGTCGAAGCATTAGTTCTCTCATGTGTTTGGCGGTGCTTGTGGTGCAACATGTGTCCGCAGGTTACACAACATCTGATGGAGGCTTCTCCATCATTCTCTGAGACATCTTGAGACTCAGAGCTCAGTATATCTGAGGCATTAGTGTCCTGACCACTCCTTTTCCATGGAAACCAATAAGAACGCAGCACACAAAGCCCCATCCAAATAGATGGATGACCACGTTATGTCTCAGTAACCTAATAAAAACCCCACGTAATTCTCTGAGCTATGAACAGACAGAAGCAGTACAGGATGAAATCTATTCAGAACCAATATCTGTGTTTCATTCCTAATAACTGCTGTTATTGCATCCACAGTGTTATACATGGAGACATAATAAAGCGTGGAATCAAATCAATGAAATCCTCCCACTTTCATGTTTTAGGGCAAGATATATTACAGGTTTACATGGTTATTCATGCTGCTCTTTCAATTATGCACTGCTGTGTCTTCAGATTTATCAATATTTATTTTAAGGCAATGAATTTTAAACCATAAGTTATATAATAATATGATTATACATCAACACAAATGATTTTACATCCTCAGTCTTTGTGTGTTTGCATTTCTGTGTGTGTGTGACAGTGTGCTTTCCCGCTTGAGCTGCAGGGCACTTCCATAAAGTTTAATTATATGTTGCATTCCCAGTGGAAAGGCTGAGATTAAACTAAATTAAATTGTGTTGGGATGCATAAAATGTTTCTAGGCTGCAGAGGGGGTACACTCACTACGACACAAAGAAGGCATGCTGGGTTACAAGAGGGGTAGAAATGGATTACATGATGTCTATTCAGATCAAGTATTGATTGTGATCTTCATCATGTCAGTCTGCTTGTCTGCTTTGTATGTCGTAACTGAAAATGACCAGAGTGCCTTTTATATCTAAAAAAAAGGCTTTGTTTGAATGTTGGCATCTATTTAGAAGGATTTATCATGGCTCAAACAATTCACATTAAGATCTGTGCAAAAACTGACCAAAACAATCCCAAACGTGGTGGAGGTTCTGCATAGTGTTGACTGCATTCAGTGATGTTTTGAAATAATCATGTCCCACTTTTTGACCTATCCATCTATCTGACCATTTATGTCTTTTACTGTGGACATCATGCAAGCAATTCAGTGCCTATTTATAGGGACACATATTATAGGCATGGTATTATCAGCAGATACTTAAAAAGTTATTCATCTGTATGAGGAGATATGAAAATGTTTGCCTGTGTTTACAACAGCTGTAAATATTGGCCATAAATACAAATAAGTTTATGCAATTCTAGGCAGGAACAGGCCTTTGTCAGCTGAAGTCTTCAATATGTTCATACTTATCTGCTAAAATGAATTTGTCAGTGTCTGAATTTTGGATATTAAATCCAATATTGTGCATCCCTCCTTACATTCAAGATTAAGAAAATGATCTAACTGTTCTGATAGTCAGTAACTGTGTGTCTGCTGTGTAACAAGACTTGTAGTGTAAATTACTGAGAATCAGTCACTATTATAAGATGGAAAGTGATTGAAAGCAACAGCAGACATAAAACAGAGGTACCCTGCCCTCTTGATTTTGAAATTTGCTACTTTTGGAGATTGAGATTTAACACACAAAAACCCCACGATTGTTTGCATATAAAAACATTTATTAGGCCAAGTTACTCTTGGGATTCCATTGGAGTATTCCAGAAAGTATTTTCATCCATTTTGTTCATATGTCCACATTCATCACAATGTATCCTGCTATCAAACCCTTTGCTGATGTCTTGGGTTGATTTTCTTTGGTAATGGATTTTTTTACTACTTACTCTGCTTTGAGAGCAAAACTATTTTTAAATGGAATCAAAACATGCCACGAGTTAAACCAGGATTAGGTTAGTGATTGTGTTTTATTTTTAAAGCAGTAGCTAATTCTATGACATTTTATTCAGCACAGTTAATCCAAAGATTAATATTTATAATACAGAGCCAAATATGGATTGGCGCATGATGTGCTTCTCACCACACATTAATTGCTTTTTGTCATGTTTTTTTTTTTTTTTTTCAGCTGGTTTCGTATAACTCTTCTTCCATTTTGAAGGTCTTTCCTGTCAGTCTTGCTGTGTTTTTGAATTGGTAAATTTGCAAAATGGAGCAATGGTTACAGTCAGTTACAGAATTTCTTGTGACTCAGAGCTAATTCTGATTACTATGATTATTTATTTTTCCATGTAGAGAGCATCTGGTCTTGTTTGATATTATGAGGCTATTGGCAGGCTATAAATATCCACTTGTGAGAGACAAGGGTCAACTCCCTCTTCTGACTTCCTTGCATGACACGGCTTCTAAAAAGCAACATAACAGATGTATTTTTATGTGTCCCCCATAAAGTTACAATATGATATTCCAGCAGGCCTGTTTTCTTGTTATGTATATAAAGTAGGTTTGTTCTGAACTACTGCACGTCCACACTAAAGTCATTTTATAACATTGTTAATATGTTAACATGACATGCTTCCAAAAAGTGATTACAGATGGTTTTCAGTTTGACCTGTTTCTACAAAATGTGGCC
Source organism: Cheilinus undulatus (assembly GCF_018320785.1). Classification (NCBI taxonomy): domain Eukaryota; kingdom Metazoa; phylum Chordata; class Actinopteri; order Labriformes; family Labridae; genus Cheilinus; species Cheilinus undulatus. Next base: position 23,556,287 of record NC_054874.1, on the reverse strand, counting down.
ATATATTGACTACTTTGATCCGTTTCCATTGGCAGACAGCCAACATCTGTTCAGCAGTGGGAGGGTTGTGCTGCTTTTTCCCTGTTTTCTAGCTTCTGCTTTCTAAGATTCCCTTCACTGTGTTTAAATAACTCTGAACCTACCTTTTAGTAATTGATTTATGGCCAAGATCAGTCACAACCCATGTGTGAAGCACAACTTTCAACATGACTTTGGCCGCACAACAAGTGTTTTGAACTTAACCATACACCCAGTCTGTCAAAAAACAAAGTTTTAGTGGGTGAAATAGTTTTGAAATGCCATCATCTCAGCATGTTTGCTTGCACATTGTCTCTCCTCTTTTCTCAGCCTCTCTTGTTCTCTTAGTCATTAGATGGTCATGTCCTCCTCTCTCCTCTCTTTGTGCTTTATTTATTTGTCAGCCAGCCCTCTCCCCCTGTAATTCACTCCTTTACCTTTTGTTCTAAAACCCCTGACTCCACTGAAACCACTACGATGGCAAAAACCTCTGTGAACACCAACAACTGCTTCAGGTTTGAATTAATGTCAGCTTAGGAGAAAAACATGGATTTGTTTAGGGGACAGATATGTTTTTTATGGCTAGCCATCAGAGATTTCTTTACAGATTTTGCAGTGAAAAATTGACTCCCCCTTTTCTATGAAATGCAAAGATTTTGGAAGAATTTCTCAACATTATTTGTGCTATTAAAATAGTGCTGTTTTTTAAAAGCTTGCTTTGTCCTTGCACACCGGTGCTCCTTGTATGCCTTCAGATCTGAATGGCCTATGTGTTACTCTGTCAGCATTGACCCGAAACCCACACCATGCTGCAGGAAAAGAAAGGTTTCCATTCTGCTTAAAAACCCTCTTCCCCTTGCACTCACAGAACTGACAAATTACATACAGTACCGGTATTTGTGTGTGCTTGCTTGTGCTATCATACGTATCATTCTTCTGAAGTTGGACTTGCCTTTGACGAATTATCCCATCTAATTAGCAGCATTGTCACTGGGTGGTGGGATGGTGGATTCAATCCCAGCTGACATTTCGTAGGATATGGGATAAACGGGGAATGTCTTTGCACTATTAGAGGGATAATTCAGAGACAATAAACAGGTGAGCATAAAAATCTTTACAGACAGGCTCGTACTGGCTAGGGTTTGGACATAGGAACCTTCTTTTTGTAATAGAAGTGTGTTAACTGTCTGCCATCCTACAGGCATCCTAGAAGAAGGATGTTGTCATATAGGTTCCCTGCAGATGCTGTCTCACAGTAGCAGAGAAAATCCCTTAAGGGACAATTAACAATTTCTGCATAAAAAAGCGCTACCAAAAAGTTCATATTTTTAAGCTGTTTATGACTATACCAAGCAAGTTAAAAAATATAAACATTCTTAGTCCTTAAGCTACTTCATGTCCCAAAATAAGGTAAAAATCCTGGGAAAAAATGGAGGTTTTTAAAAAGTCATGGAGAAATGGCAACAGGCAGGTCTTAGAAAAGCCTCCGTCTGAAGTCTGGACGAGCAGTGTCACACAACACTCAAATCCATCTCTTTTAATCCGCAATTTCCACACGGACTATAAGCGAGCGACCTCGCCCACTGGAAGCTAGTCTAGAGCGCAGCGCCGTGGCACGCAGACCTGATCGGCAGGAAGAGATCACCGGAGAACTGCGAGTTCATAAAGGAATAGTTTGTCAACAGCAGACTATTTTACCTTTTGGGGTTAATTTATCATCCTTTCCGGTATAAGTCCAGGATATTATTGCTACCTCCATTGAGTGAGTACATTAGGAAGTTAAAAGGTTAATGTTTGCTTAAAGGATCTGTGGTTTTATGCAAATTTCTTTGGCTAAATATCCCCAAAAGTTAACTTCTCCTTGTCAATGGCGCCGTTGTAGCTCTGTGACCCACTGACCTCTCGGTGACCCTTTGCTCTCGCTGCGGGATGGGACGTAACGTTGATATAGTGACGATTTACGATCGGGAGTCTGTGCATTGTGTTGTATTTTGAAAGTACCGGAACGGCAGTGAATTTACGAGGTTAGGCAGTGGCCAGCACTGAAACGAAGTGGAGCGGAGTGGTGCTCCAGACACGTGCCGCTGCCAGTCTGGAGCATCGGCTATGGAAATGCTCTGATAGACTAGAGAGGGATCAATGTGCTCCGCAGTACGATTTGCCGGTATTTCGCGGAGCGCACACTGTATATGCAAATTGGAGGTAAGAGATCCAGATTATTTGACTTAGCTCAGTAGAACTTTTGTTTGGCTTCCAAATGGCTCTTCGTTTGGAACCAGTTGGGCTTTTTAAATGTGGCTTTGTTAAGGACAAAGAATGGGGGAAAGGAAACTGGCACTCAGATGGGAGCTAGCTACTTTGGCTCACATTAAACTGCACAGGGACACTATTTAAATCACTAAAACCAGAGAAGGCCAATCCAAAGCTAAGCTTCAAGGATGTTTAGGTATACACCAAAATACTGTTTCCATCCTTCAAGAGAATTTGTCTCCTTATAATGCTGCCAAGATGAAAGTTAAGCAAAGTATGAACAGTTTGCTTCATTTTTCATGTGTTTGGGTTGTGCTCTTGTTTAGGAAGTGAAGAGCAAGATATTTATCATCAAAGTATAGACCAATATTAGGGCTGATTTGTGGGCGCCACCATCTTGAGCAGCCGCCATTACTGTGGTGGAACTGCGGTGTCCACTATCACTTGCCGGCTGTGACAGCAGGATAGTTGGAATAAAAACGTTATCAGAGGGCTATGGCTTCAGTTATATTTTAATATGCAAATATATTTTACCCATGTGGAATGTCTATTTCAGAAATACAGTAAAAAGTTGAACTAAGGTCCAGTGTTCACACTAGACTCTCATAGCTGACCAACCTCCAGAATTTCACTCATATATAACTAACGGACATGACCAGCATTAAAAGCAACATCAGAGAAAAACATAGACACTGTGATCCAGTACCATGTCAAGGCTGGAGCCACAGTAAAAACCGAACTGACCTTAATCTGAGCTGTCCATCCTGTCATTACAGCCTGTCTAATACAGATTACACATGACCGGAACTTGAAAATGACAGCGAAAAGTCATTGTTTCATTTGTTTGCACGTAAGTTAAATAGAAAACATCATAAAGTGTGACCAGCTGTTCCTTGCATATGTCGTTTGTTGTGTTTGACACATTAAACAACACTTAGCTTTACATTAGCTCCCAGTTAGCCCTTAGTTCGTTAGCCACCATTAGCAGCGTACAACAGCCAAATATGCTCCACAGAAAAAAACAACAAAACGTTGTACCAAACCGCTAACCAGCAGCAGGTTAATGTCAGACACTGTGCTAAAACTCTGCATTTTAAATGAACTTCATCGCTAACCTAAATAACAATTTTGATCCTTATAAGCTGATGAATTCAGCTGCAACCACTGTCAGCTTACAACTTTAAAATCCAGCTATCCTTTTTCTTGGAATAGTTGAAGAAGCCTGGATAGCCCTGATCATGCTGTTAGCCTGGATAGCCCTGATCATGCTAACCAGCTTCATGTAAACAAGTCTGTGCTGTCCTCCACAGCCAAAAAGATCTGATCCTTCCTGGTGACTCCAATCTGTTTTAAATATAGTCCCATATTTTTGAGAATTGGCCACAGGTAGATTTACCTACTCTTCAAAGTCCAGTATAGCTTTATCCCCGGGTCTAACCCAGTCTCCTCACTCAGCTGTTACCTGAGATGGACAACGAGAAACAGCACTGGGTCTGTCATGTGGCAGGGGTTTAGCTTTAAAAAGGAAGAGGTCAAACTCAAGTCGTAATCCTTGAAACATGCTGCAAGATGACGCTGAGATAACGGCAGCAGAAACACAACACGTCGCTAAAGACATGAGCCCAGTGTTGTTTAAAAGCCAGGATTTCAAAATCTCATGAAGACATTCGACCCAGAATATGTGATTTACCTGGGGACGAGCATTTTGCTAAAAACTCTCTGCCAGAGTTGAGCATATCAGAGAGAAGATGGCCAGGCTGCGGACAAATGTGATCCACTTCTCCACAACTACGGAGCCTTATCTCAGTCTAACAGTTCAAAACACTGACAACGTGGAGTTAAAATGTTCCTGCCTCCAAAGAAGCTTTTCCCCCCATGATCACACAGGAGAGCCTCTTAGATAAGCTCTAAAGATGCTCCCATTTATGAACTTGTAAGAAAATGGTCCGGCTTTTATCAGCACAGATAACAGGACTAGTATAGTCACAGCTTTGAGCCTGAATGGTGGACTAGACTGCAGGGTTTAGGCCTTCATGCAGGATTGGTGAGTTTTGTGTAGGTTTGCTTCACCCTTAATGAGGAAAATAATCATTTTATAATCAGCAATAGTAAACATAATACAGAAAACATTTCAGGACTGTCCATACATTATAAAAGTCCTTTTCAAAATAAAACAGTGTGTTAAATTTGACTTTAGATACATTTTTGCCCTTTCTGCATACAATTTTATTAAAATTCCAATAGAAGAGCCTATTTTAATCACCAAACTCCTGTCATTTGGAGGTGAATTAAACATTATACAGCCACTTAGAGGACATTTCATAGTATCGCGATATATCGTGTATCGGGATATAGCAAAAATATATCGGGATATCAATTTTGGGCCATATCCTCCAGCTCTAATAGTAGCAAGTTTTATTCTGCAGAGAAACAAAAACTTTGTCCTCGGCCAAGAATAGTAATTCTAATCTTATAGCCTGCACACTTATATTACACTAGTTGCCAAAGAGCCTGGTGCAGCAATGCCTAAGATGGGTGCTGCTCACGTTAGCTTGGCAGACCAAGCAGGATCTGCTCCATCTAGACAGACGAAGCTTCATTTTAAATCACTGCCAGCACCATATTTTTAGGCCTTTGTCAAAACAGACTAATAGTAAAGTATTGATGAAGAAATGCTTTCCATAAGACCTCTAAAGTCTGCCTTCAAATAACTCCAGTCTAATATGGCTACAGTATCTCACACTGCCACAGCAACTCTAGGTCTGCATTAACTTGATGAGTGAAGTAAAAAAGCACTAAAATAATTAGAAATGTATAACTTTATGTAATGCACTAACTCCGTTATTTTTTATTCTGTTAACTAGTAACAGCATTTTTGCCTGCACCCTGGGCTAGAGAAAGTATTCATGTTGCTAAAAAAGTGGGAAAAACTCCCAGCTTCACAGCTGCCAGTGTTACAGCTCCCTCAGAGGTGTAGTAGAGGGGAACATTTTTTTCTGCCAATGCGTCGCCCTGTGCACCCTCTGATCTGATCCTGTGACAGGAGCTTTAAAAAGAACCCAGCTTCATCTTTGCATTTTTTTACTCAAGTAGACTTCATCTTTCTCCTCTTTTCTTTTACTCGCTCTCTCTCTTTTAGTCTAAGCTGCACACACACTCACACATACTTTCCCACCGATAATTACAGTACAACAATAATACTTATTCCTGGGCGGGAGCTTGGGCTTCCTGTGGTTGGGTTAAATTCAGTGGCAGCTGTGCCACTGAGGTCGGGGAAAAGAATAAAGCTCTGCTGGCATAAATGTCTCTCTGAGGGATGAAGTACTGTTGGAATAACAGGCCAGATTCTCCTCATCCAGGCCTATTTTGACTTGAGACAGCCTGGGAAAATCCTCTTGTCATTTGCCCTTGGCACACACCAGGTCCAGGCTAAAACTGAAACTATGCAGAAAAAAATCAAATTAAAAAAAAAAAAAATCTTCTTTGGAGAACCGAAGATTAAGCTACATCAATTTACCATTGACAAGAGAGAATTCAGATAGAATCAAGGTAACTTATTTGGTAGAGTATTTTTCTAATATATAAAAGGGGATAGTTCTATTTCTTAATCCTGTAATGTAACCTACTTTTTACCCTCTTCTCAGTTGTGCTGTGCTACATATTGGTAATAAAGAAACAAGGCCGTCTCCATGCTCCAGATCCACAGCGATCACTTATCAGAAAGGGCACTCTGGCCAATCAGATCAGTTCGGGGCACAAAGAGAAATAGGCCACAGGCACCCACTGAGAGCTTAGATAACATATGGTGCATAAACAGTCAATAGCAAAGGTGGTGTGTGTGTGTGTGTGTATGTGAACAACTAAGCGAGCGCACACCTGTGTGGTCCTGTGGTGGGTGTTGGTTTATTGGCATTGCCAATGAGTAAGTAAAGGTACTATTGACCTGAGGGTTGAGCTCCCTGGGATTTCACATTACTGCACCCGATGAAAAGTATTGACAAAATCAGGGAGTTAGGCTTCCTGTGAAAAGCATGAAATCACTGGCCAAAATATTACACACATGTACCTGACTCTGAACGCTCTCCCTCATTGCTGTAAAAAACATAGTTCATATTCTGATACACTGTTTGTGTTTTTCCCACTTGGTTATTATCTATGGAAGCCATTGTTTGTGTTGCTGCCTCAAAAATCAATACAACAGTCTTTGTTTTTCCCTGTTGCTTTTTACTGTGGTTCATGATGATCAATATGCTTGTTGAAGGGGCAGACAAACATTATAGAGTTGAATATATATATATATAGAGAGAGAGAGAGAGTGAGAGAGAGAGAGAGAGAGAGAGAGAGAGAGAGAGCGAGACCATCTGCACGCCCCTTGAATAGATCTATGAAATGACACTGCCAGTGCTTGGAGAAATTTTTTGTTTGTCCTCTAATACATAGACAGGAGGATTATTTTAGGCATAACAGAATGCATTACACTGGATGGTAAAATTGTACAACATGCTGTGTCATAGAATTTGAAGTTGACTGTTTATAAAGTTATAAAAATTGACAGCACAGTAAGCAGTTGTGTACTTACAGGTACATTTTTGTGAGGTTTCCTGATGTACATACAACATACAACACCTACTAAGCACACAAGTGCTAGACATGTCTGTTTACCAATTGGTTGAAATTATTTGCATTTATTTTTTTAGATGAATTTCTTTCATTGATGTTAATTTGAATAATGATGAAAACCTTTATCTAAGTGCTGGATTCAGTTTGCATCAACAACATTTATATTCCTTGAATTCACTGGTGTCATTTGTGATGCCAGCTATAGAGGGGAGAGAAAGAGTCTGGAAAAGATGTAAAAACTTCTTGCCATTATGTAGCACCAATTCACTTCTGACTTTAATTGCAGGAGCTGGCGCAACACTGAATGTGTTCTGCGTTTTCCTACTGCTGGTCCAGTTGTTCCAGATACCTGAGAGAGAAGATGGATCCAAACCCTGCTCTGACTTGGTAAGATAGATGGTGGACAACCTAGTATGGCGCCTAATGCCTCCTGTACTTTAGGCTAAGTTGTTGAATTACTCTTCAAAATGCCAAAGGACTGTTATTTTGAAATGCTGCGTGACCTACAGTGTATTCAGACCCCCTTCACTTTTTTCCAATTTGTTATGATGCAGCCTGATGCTAACCTGACATGCCAGATGGATGTGTGAAACACATCCATCTGAGAAAGCTTCAATGGGAAATGTTTAAGAAAAGGCAGAGACTTTGAAAAAAACTTAGAGTGTGATTGGGTAAACGTTCTGTCTGTCACATCTCAACAGGCCAATCAGAGCAACAAAACATGTGACATAGCCACTATCGAGCTGCATGTGCCATAGCAGCTAATGAGGAATAATGGGAAACATGGCGACTATAGACATGTAAGTACTGAACTTTTGTTGTTTTTGATAAGAAAACAACTCATTGCTGTTCTTTGTTCTTCTTTTAACAAAGAAATGTCAAGTTCTGATAAAACTGGCGCTTTAGCAGCATCCACACTAATGTCTTACTCCATAACTGCACCAGCTCTTGTTGCTGCTTGTTTACGTCACGACTCTGCTGCGCCTGAAAGTACTGCCCCTCATTGCTGATTGCTCCTGTCACTTTCTAACTGGGCCCAAACGGTTCAGATGGGAGCTTTGCAAGATGGATTCGCTGGTGAAAAACAAGGAAACGGGCGTATCCATCTACTTTGCAAGGTTAGCCTGATGCTACATTTAAAAAAACATTTTTATTCTCTACACTCAGTACCCCATCGTGACAATGTGAAAACAGATAAAAAAAATTGAATTTGTTATATATTGTATAAAAACTACAATATCTCATTAACAAAAGTTTCACTTGAAATTTAGCTTTGGCTCCTCTGATTTCTCTTGATCTTTGTCAATCTCCTGATCTCCTTGGTGCAAAAGGAAAGGCTTCCATCTAGCCACTCTACCATAAGGCCAGATCCCTGGAGAGCTGCAGTGATGTTTTTCCTTCTGGAACTCTGTCACATTTCCATACAGGATCTCTGGAGTTCAGTCAGAGTGACCAACAGGTTCTTGGTTGCCTCACTCACTCATGCCTTTCTCCCCCAGTTCCTTGGTTTTGCCGGGCAACCAGCTCTTGGAAGTGTCCTAGTTGCTCCAAACTTCTTCCATTTGAGAATTATGGAGGCCACTGTACTTTCAGTGGAGCAGTTTTTTTTAAGCCTTCCCCAGATCTGTGCCTTGCAATAATTCTGTCTGTGAGCTCTGCAGGTAGTTCCTTTGACCCCCATGGCTTGTTTTTTTGCTCTAAAATGCATTGTCAGCTGTGAGACCTTCTATAGAGAGGTGTGTACTTTCCAAATCATGTCCAATCAATTTAAGTTACCACAGGTGGACTCTAATCAAGATGTGGAAACATCTCGGCAAAGATCAAAAGAAAAAAGAGGGACCTGAGCTAAATTTCGGGTGTTTTTGCAAAGGGTCTGAATACTTATGTCAATGTGATAGTACAGAATTTATTTTTATTTTTGATGGATTTGTTTCACACATCCATCTGGGACAGCTTCAATAGGAAACATTTGAGAAAAGGCAGAGGCTTTGAAAAAAACTTGGGGTGTGATTGGATGAACATTCTGTCTGTCACATCTCTACAGGCAAAATAGAGCAACAAAACACGTGACATAGCAGCTATTGAGCTGTGTGTGCGCAGCAACGGGGAATAACGTGAAACATGGCAACTGTAGACATGTAAGTACTCGACCGTTGTCGTTTTTGAAAAGAAAACAACTCACTGCTGTTCTTTGTTCTTCTTTTAGATAAAAATTGTTGTCAAGTTCTGATAAAACTAGCGCTTTAGCAGCATCCATGCTAAGCTCTCCTGCCATAGTTGCACCGGCCTCTTGCTGCTGCTTGTTTACGTCACAACTCTGCCATGCCTGAAAGTACTGCCCCTTGTCACTGATTGGTCCTGTAACTTTTTTAAACGGGCCCAGATGGGAACTTAACAAGATGGATTCGCCAGTGAAAAACAAGGAAATGGGCATATACATCTGCTTTGCAAGGTTAGCATCAGGCTGCAACATTATAAAAATGAAAAACATCTGAATACTTTCTGGATAAACTGTACATTTAACTTTGTTCTTCTGGAGTGCAGCTAGAGTGAGGACAGCAAGGATATAACAATAACATGCCTATTTGTAGATTATCAATAGATATTTTTATTATTTTTTTAATACATGGACTAATGTCAATTTAAGTTCATTATTAACTGAAAGAACTGATTCATTGGCTTTATTGTCTTTGTTATTAATTAGTGGTTTACAAAGTTAGATTTTTTTTATTTACTTTGACCACCTGCCTATAATTCCCTGAGCTTTATTCTCCATGTGGAGTTCTCTAAATTGACTTTCAGCAGCCACCTGTGTCAGGTTCATAGCTCTGGCCTGATGTGCTGTCACCAGGCTTTGATGCCTCATCATGTACCCTCCCTGAGACTTTGGGAACACCTGTCCTTGCACTTACAAGACATGCTAATACATGCATACACAAGGTGGCCTGCTGCCTGACCTTGCAAGGACAGCAGGAGTCATTTAAGAGAATGGCCATGGTGGCCCTGCAGGACACCCTACAGCATGTGCTGTCTCCATATAGCTCTGAACACATGCACCATAATTATAATGCAGAAATACTACAGCAAATGCACATACAGGACTGAGTGAGACCACTAACATGTAAATTAGAGCAAACAAGAATAAACTCATCTTTTAATTTCAAGACACCTTCCTTTAAGAATATCCCTTGGAAACGAGAAGACATTGTCTGTTGGCAACTGGAGGTAATTATGATAAATGAATAATAGTAATAGCTTGTGTGGGTTTTATTTTTTGGTCAGTGTTGTTGTTCTTGCTGGGTTCTGTCATACAAACTGTCTTCTAAGAATTTGTTTGAATGCTACCACGCTGCACTGATTGTTATTTACACTGATGGATTCAGTACTCAAGATAAACGGCTTCATAACTTGTAGTTATCTATATTAACAACACAGAGCACTGAAACTGTACAACGCATCAAGAGCACGACAGATTTTTCTTGTCTCGTCTGACCATGTAGCTCTATTTCTCCACTCACAATCTGTTTGCACATGCACAGGCAGCGGACGTCTGAACACCCACCTCCCAAGAACTACACAGACACGTGCCTGTGCACACAAACACACACAGAAGCACACAGACACCCCTGCCCTGCCAAACCTAGCTAAAATAACCTTCATAAACACAAGAGTTTGGTGTGTGCCTGTTTGTCTGGGATGAGGATATTATTGTCTGTCTCTCCCCCTGCTCCTTCCAAGTGCACTTTTCAAGGTGCAGGGCTTGGTATCTCCATGGCAACAGCAAAGCGACCAGGAACAGAGGGAGGGAGAGAGGGATGTGTTGGGGGGAAAGTAGGCAAGGGTAAGGGAGAAGAGTCGATGTGTGAAGAGAGAGGGGGGTCCTGTGGTCACAGTGAGGCATGCTGGGTACAGAGACTTGGGAACACTGTGACATTTTGGAGTGTTGTGATGATGTGGGCTGAAGACAAACTGGGTGTGGCGTTTTGCTGGAGGTGTGTTCAAAGCATCTGTAGTTTTGTGTGTAGAGATGTGCAGTGAGAGATCCGGTGTGATCTCAATGCTTGGTGAAAGATGACCTCTCACTGCACAACACACACAGACACTGCCTCTCTTCTCTCAGCAAAGGGTCACTGTCTGTTTGCATAGACCTCCAGGTATTATTTGACAATATTTCTGTGACCATGTTGCCCCAGATATGTCCATCCCTTTCATTTTTTTCCGTGTCTGCTCAGCCTTTCTAACCTTCACTTTTACACACTTTTGGCCACATTCATTCTTGAGGTTCTCTTTTTCATGCTTGATGCTCTTTAAAGATTCTTTAATCAGACATGTTGCTCTCTATCACACTTCTCCCCTCTTCCCCTCAGGCAACAAGGACAAACAATTCTTTACAACCTTTACTGTGAAGAAAGGATGGATTGTGATGTCTACTTGATCTATATAGAAGCACATTTTTTCTGTATACAGAATAGTTTGAATTCTATAATACCCTGTTTTAAGTTTGAGTTTAAGTGGACTTTTGGTAGGTTGTTAAAAAAAAAACTCACAACACAGGAAGTAGTACTGTGCTTTATTTTGCAGTGGGAAGTGAAGTTGTGGAGGTCAGGGTAGATGAAGTTAAAACACAGAAACAGCTTTGCATGTTACTGCAACATCTGAAGAACTATCCTTTAAACACTTCAGAATAAAAGTACCGTATGAAAACACAAGTAGTCTCACTACAGAAACAAACTGATCAGGCTTTTATTTTGCAAATCCCAATTGAGGTTTACCGTACCTGTCATGTCGGCCTGGAATGAATTGACAGACAAGGTACACAAACACACAGGTGCAGAGATCTGGCTACAGCTCTGAGCTGGGTTTTTCAATCTCTTAAGTTATGAGTGGCCTCACAGCAAGAAGGTCTCTGGTTTGCTTCCTGGTCAGGGCCTTTCTGTGCAGAGTTTGCATGTTCTCCCTCTCTCCGTGCACTCCGGCTTCCTCCCACCACCAAAAATATTCTCATTAGGTTAATCGGTGACTCTAAATTTGCCATAGGTGTGAATGTGAGCATGCCTGTTGTCTCTCTCTATATGTCAGCCCTGATATTGACTGGCGACCAGTCCAGAGTTTACCTCGCCTCTCGCCCAATGACAGCTGGGATAGGCCCCAGCCCCCCCACAACCCCCAACAGGATAAGCGATATAGAAAATGGATGGATGGGTGGAGTTATGAGTGGCTCTAGATTGACCTACGCCCACATTTGTATTTTGAAGAATGAAGTTAATTTATGTGCTTACTCATAACACCAGATCTGATTGGTTGTGGATGACTCTTGCATCACTGAGAAACACAATTTGCATAAGACCAGACTTAACACTTAAGACAATATCAAGCACATTTGATATTATCGTAACCCCAAAACTGAAGAAAGACTGCCTTAAAACGGCTAAAATCTAATCTTATGACCACCTTACACCTAACGACTGAGACAATGGGAGTGAGCTGTGACTCAAGCAAGACTCCCATGATTTCACGCCGACTTTGGAATCTTGTCTGTGACTTTTAAATCAGAGGAAAAGTCGTTAGGTGTAAGGCCGCCTTAAGACACTCCGCAACCATGACTTGACAACAGTAGCATGTCAAAAGTTCTCATGCATTGTCGACTTATTTGACACCCTGACCTGGGGGATCTTATGTGTCCATACAGTGAAATTATATATTAGCTAGATTAATTGGGCTCATTTTCTTTCCTTTCAGCTTTGAGGTGTTTTTTACATTTGGGACCCAGGCCTGAGTACATTTGACCCCAAAGTCGTCCACTTTGAACACAAACGTACCAGCCTAGGTACACTAGGATGTAAGTACAAGTCATGTGTACTCAAACTCAGTCTAATGTGAATGCGTCATGCTCAAGTTTGGTGTACTTGTCAGCAGGTAGAGTCATAAAGGTAACTTTAATGGCCAAAGAGAAAGGAGACATCATAATAGCTGGATGGACTCCATTGTCCACATGGAAACTAAACTCACTCACATGATGACTTGAGCGGTTGCCTGGTTGCTTTTTCTTCAGTCTTCCTGTTGGGAGTTTTGCAAATAAACAAGGTGCATAGTTGTACTGACTGCTTGCAAGTAAGCTTGGGCACAGAATAATGTAAATAATGTGAAAAAAAAGGGGGCAGCGAATGGGAGGTTGGAGTAATTGTACTCAGGCATGACACAGAGCATTTGTGTCTACGATAAGAAGGCCCCAAAAGAAGCCAGTTAGCCAATCTCTGTGCTGTTGATACAGTTACTGAAGCAGACAGAAGAGCAGGGGGAAGGATGAAGCTTAGCTGGAGAAAATCACTTTAACACAAGTGTGACTTTAATGTCAACCCCACCCTTTCAACTTCAATAAAAACATTGTGATGTGATACTTGTTTAAAAAATTAATCAAGTTAATCACATCACTATGCTGTAATTAATCATAGTAAATCACATCATTTCTTTAGTTTTAGTAATTTTAAGATTTTTAAACGTTCTTTTATCAAGTGTTTATTTTCATTATTTTAACTTTACGTACAGCCCTTTGAAAGCACTTTTTACTTAAAAAAATATTATTATTATTATTATTATAATCATTATAATTATCTATAAATTAACATTTAAAATACTACCATTTACTTGTATTTTTGGTTGAGATTAATTAGTTTAAGTATGGTGATTAAATGAAGAAATATTAAACAAACTAGAGTTTTTAAACTTATTTGTGGTTTGTAAATCAGAGTGTCTTAATTCACTGAGCAATATTATTTATAAACTGCAAACAAGCCCAGAAGACAAACACATCAAGTACTAAATTCTGTAAGCTATAAAGTGAATGATCAGCTGTGCTGTTACCCTGAGGTAGCTGTGTTTACTGACTGATGTCCAGTGGTTTCTTGTCAGTGTAATAAATGTAGCTCGGGCCAGCTGCTTTACTTCAGTTGCCTTTTTAGCTGTCATACAGTTCACAGATTCTTGTGATAGTAGTTCTCGTCGGTGTTCTGTGGTACGGGTTATCCGAGGCGACCCGAATGATGTCTTGAAGCCCCTCATCGTCAACAATGGTCTGCAGTCTCTGGCGACCCACCAGCGATTGCATTAATCAGCTTAGATGTTGTCATTTTGGGGTCAAATCCAGGTCTGCTGGACTGCGCTGGTGTAGCTTGGCGTTATGGCTTGATCCCGTGTTGTTGTTAACTTCTTTGCTAACATTTGCAAGGATGCGTTTTGCCCGGAGGTGATACGTCAGACTCGTTTTGCTTCAGTGTAAAGACAGTTCATCACTGCAGTATGCACACACAACTTTTGTTTTATCCAGACTTCCATTAGGCAGCTTTTTAAATTAAAATTTGCCGTGAAGCAGACCTGGGTCTGTCTCCTCACTCATCATTGCTGGCTGTGTTTGGCCTTTAACCTTTTAACCCCAGGGACGTAAACATCAGCGCAGAAGGACTACTGGAGGAAGTTGTGGTCAAACTTAGTCATATGATTAAACAGCATCATTACTTTTTTAATACGTTAAGATTTCCAGATTAGTCACGAGCGTTAGTGTTTATAGGCTATTAACAGGCCTAGTTTAAACACTTCAGTAGACAGTCAGGAAGGTTAGGAAGCTGAATGCTGTTAATCCATGACTAAAATGGATAGAGCAAAGAGACTCTCAGGTGTTATCAGTCTGAAAAATCCAAAGTATTTGATCGCAGAGGAGCAAAATTCTTTAGTCATAAACAAATATGTTTTATGGTGACACTTCTTCCACTTTTAAACCTTCTTGATGACAAGGCCTTTCCTTAGTATCCTCCACACAAACGAAGTTTGTCGAATGGTTAGATTTAACACAATGAAACTCAGAGTTTCTATAGTAAATCACAATTAATCAAGAATTTTTGCACTTTGGGATTCCTCTGTTAGCACAAACTATTTTTGTGTCATTTTTTTGTTTCATTTAGTTTTTGCACTGTGTAAACTCAGTGTGATACACTTCATGTTTGGAAACAGATCTGCTTTAATTTTGGAAAAAAAGGAGATTATGACATGAACTTGGCCATGGCAAAAGAAACTTGCTGTAGGTCTTAATGGAAATGGAGACATTTTGATAACAGAACCTACAGATGATTTTACTTTTCTCTGAGCTTTCTCTGGGTTATTCCAAAGTGAAACAAGACATAGAGGAGCAGTGGTATACTTGTTTTACATCACTGTGGCTGCAGGGAGATGCCGACGTGGCTTAAAAGTGTGCTGAAAGGTATCACAAGGCATTTGCTCAATCGTGTTTTTCTAAAAAATTGACATGTGAATCAAGGATCTTACTTAATCACAACTGATGCACTGATGCTGACAACATGCAGCAGAGGGATGAGATGAACTGGCCGCTGCCCTGACAAGGACTGCAGCTCCTCTACACAGGGTGTGAATCATAGCCTGAAATATTTGGCACCTGTCCATAAGTGAATTTTAAGACTGATTGACTGTTATTTCACAATTCTACTTTCTTTTTATTTTCATCTTTTGAGCTTTTTCATTGATTTATTTTGTCTTGAAGTTAAAGCAGAAAAGAGAAGATACCCCCAAAGTCAAATTGCATTAATCTTATCTTTAACATTTCTAAATATCTAATTGCTTTTTTAACCAGCTCACCATAAGCTTCTCATCAGTGTTTACAACATCATATAAAATGGTCAAGAGGGCTAAATGATGTGCTAAATGAGGGCAGTGCAGGTTAAGGGTGTAAGACTTCTCTTTTCACTCTCTGTAAATTGGACCCTCGGGCCTTGCAAAATTGAGTGCGTTTCTACTATTAAGCCACACGGGGCGCTGCTGCTCCCCCAGTCCAGGCCAGGACGCCTGATGGGATATCCGAAGTTTTTCTCGGCGTGCAGCTCGTCGGGGACCGGCGGAGGGGAGGGCTGAGCTGGAGTTTGGATGGAAGAAAGAGCACCCAAGTTTAGAGAATCACTTTTGGGTGCGCCACACTCTGGAGGTGTGATGAGGCAGTGCGCTTGTGAATTCCGCTGCATTTTCTGGAGCTGTCAGCTGGCCTGTCAGTCAGTCAGTCTGCTGCACGGCCAGCTCTCTCAAATATCCTCAGTCTCATCTCACACAGGGAGCGTGTGTGGGCGCACCGTGCCCGTGATGTGTGTTCGTGTCTGTGTTTATGTGTGCGAGTGGAGTCGGAGCACTAAGTAAGAGTGGGGGAGCACGCACAATGAGAGAGAGGAGTTCAGGGGGAGAGAGAGATATAGAGGAGGAGTGTGTGTGTGTGAGGGAGAGAGAGAGAGAGTGAGAGAGAGAGAGACCTGAGCAGAGAGGGGGAGGAGAGAGAGAGGGGAGGAGAGCTCCGTCTCTCCCGGTGCACTTGGCAGTCTAGTTGCGGGCTGCTGTGCTGTTGCTGTCGTGGCGTGGCTGGTCGCGCCAGGCGGGGAACTTCACCACACTGGAGCCCGGAGTCCCACTCTCTCACCTGCGCAGTTCGGAGCTGCCATGGGTCTCTCGCCTGGATTTACTATCCTAATTATTTTACCGGCCTTTCTGCTGCGCACAAGCGGCCTTTACATCGCCAGTAGCGTTGGTACGTACAGTACAGTCAAACGTGGTCACTGTTTATGTTGTTCTCCGTTATCTGTTCATCTCCTATCAGCAGGGCTGCACGGGGCTTTTAATGCGCGCACTGGAAGTCTGGAGCTCATCGTAGCGAGCTCACAAACACTCTCCGCTTTCTTCTTCTTGTGTTGATTTTTTTGGCATGCTTTTGCAGTTTTTACAAACAACTCTGTAGGACGCATTTGCAACTTCTGTGCGTCCTGCTGAGGGGTTTGTAGGGTCTCTCCGGAGGTCCCTCAGCGGTGCAAGCAGTGTGATGTGCCTTCTCCCATAGCAGGGAAGATAGTATTATCTGGGGTGTAAAGGGGCATCAGATGCACCGGTTTAGTGTCGGATTTTACAGGGAAGTAGCCTTACATTATCTGATTCTGCCGCTGTCGCATCTATCGATCTGTCACAGGACACTGGAGTCGGATGTAAGCTTATTGATCACACTATTATCAAATCAGCCCTATAACAAGAGGGCTCAAGAAATATTAACAGTGTGTGCAGGGCCTTTCAGTAAACAAACTTTACACATTACACGTGACCGATGAACAACAACAACAAAAACACAATGTGCATGTGAAGACCACTTTTAACTGTCTGTGTGATGGCACTGACACCATGTGGCCTTGACACCGTGTGTGTGTGTGTGTGTGTGTGTGGTGGTGGTGGGGGGGTGCTGGACTCATCTCTCCTTAATGCACCTGTATTGTTATTACCGCACGTGACGTTCTTTTACCTGTAGTAATAAGCATGCTGGCTATTTAATGATGAAGATGATACTGCAGACACATTTCATGTATCGTATATAGATTGAGATTTTTTCTAAACTGTCAAGATTCCGAAGATCTGTTTTCCCTGTTCCTTCGATGTTGAGGTTAAAAGGATGAATCTTTCTCTGATCGCCCAGCCTGACGGTGAGAAAACAGCGTGAGAAAGCCGTAATTATCACCTGATCTTGTTCCGGCTCTCCGGTGGAAGGGCACAGAAGGTGTCAGGAGCGCAGCTCGCACTGCTGAGGCTGCCTTTTCCAAACGCGCATTGCCGAGCACCGGGGTCGTCTCTGGGTTCATGGGTGGGGCTGTGTGGGTGTGGGTTTTTTTTTTTTAATTTTTTGGGGGGGGGGGGGGGTTAAATTTATTTTTGTGTTCTTTGTAATAATGAATAAAGAATAAATTATATGAAATGCTTGACATTTTTCCTCCTCATTTTTCCTCCTGTGTATCCCCTTCCCCCTCCTTCCATCTACAACCCCTCTTTCTCTCCACTGTTTTTCCTCCATGTACCCCATGACGTCTCCTTCTCCCTAACCTCTGCCTCTATAATGTTCCTTTTCCCTTTTCTACATTTTTATATCTTCCTTCCCAAATAATCTTCCTTCACTAATCTACTTCTGCCTCCTCTCCCCCATCACCCCTCCCATTATCCTGTTCCCAGACTCCCTGCAGCACGTCCTGGGGGAGTATGGACTGGTGAGGCCGATCAGTGTGGATGCAGAGGGCCGCTTCCTGTCGCATGCCATCTCAGCCGGCCTAGTGGCAGAGGGGCAGCCCCGTAGGCGCCGGAGGAGGGAGGTAGGAGTGGGGGATGATGAGTGGGAAGGACCAAGAGGAGAACCAGCACCCTCTCTGGAAAGGCTTTACTACAATGTCAGCATCTTCGGCCGGGAGTTCCACCTGTGCCTGCACCACAATGCCAGGCTGGTGGCCCCCGGAGCCAAGATGGAGTGGCGCGATGACAGCGACAGCACCCGACACACGGAGCAACTGCATGACGAATGCTTGTACGTTGGTGACATCACAGACACACCAGGAGCCTCTGTGGCTATCAGCAACTGTGACGGCTTGGTAAGTGTACTACCTGAGTCACCTGTGCTCTCTTTTCTGACTGCTGTGGGCTATATGGAAATGATGTGAATGGTCAACAGAGAGCAGAAGTTGCATTTCTGAGAGTTTGGGACTACCAAGCAAAGGGACTCTTGGCCCTGTCACAGCCTTAGTGAGTCTTTCTGGTTCCCTCATTGTTCAGAGGTTTTCATGAGGTCAGACTTTTGAATTACTGTAGTCTTTGCTGTCCTCCACGTTGGCTGTACCATGGAGCCTGTTGTGAGGAATACCTGAGTCATGTTCTCATCCCTCTGTTCTCTGCCCTTTTTCATTTACTCATGCAGGGATGGATGGCTTTAAAGAAAAGTACACTGATTTTTCACAGTTAACCTATCTTGTGCATTTACAATAACATTTAGCTGACTTCTAATCCCCGCTAAATATAAATGCACAAGTGTCTGGCAAATAGTCTACACGATGAAATGACTTAAGTTCAAACTGCCACCATGAAATATTTTGGTTGCACAACAGTTGCTCAAAGAGCCTGAATTGTAAATGCTTTTAATAGAGCTGATAATGAATAGAAGTAGAGGAAAAGAGATGGCAAACAGTTGGTGAATGACTGTTAGCGAGGGAGAGAGAGAGAGAGAGAGAGAGGTGAGATTTAGACAGTGTGGAGACTTTACACAGGAACTGCTGAGCTGAGATGATGCAGAAAGATGGAGGCCAGAGCCTGAGGAAGAGGTGGAAGGGACAAGTGCAAGACATGAGGAAAGTAAAATGGAGTAAAAATGGGAGAGGATGTGCACAGATTGTAGTTTGGAGTTCCCCTCATTAGGAAAACTGTTCATTAGTCAGCCAGATAAGCCCACCACTGGAGCTGAGTAGCAGCGACTGGATCCGTTTAGGGTTGAGGACACAGGGGACTGAGCGAGCAGCTGAGAGAGCAGGCAGGGAGCCAACACAGCACAGGCCTGACATGCCCACTTAGCCTGATACTAGCAGCAGCTCACTCCTGCCTGTCATAACAGAGCCTATTGGCAACTTCCAGAGATGCTTATTGTTTAAGTGTTGCTGTTTAGAGATCACAACAAACCCTGAGGTTGTACTGGTCACTGCCTTTTATGCATATCACAGTGGAAGACTTTTTTGTCAGGGGGAGACTGTGGAGGTAGCACATGGCAGAAAAAGAAGTGATGGACACTGGGGGGGTATCACAGGGTACTTCAGAATACAATAGGATACATGGCCCACGATACTGATATTGTCACGATACATCGCTCTGTGATAATTGATATATTGCAAGAAAATTGTGTAAGGATACATCACAAAATATGTCTAATCAGAGAATAGAAATAGTCATAAAACAGTCAAGTGCAGGATTTCTCAATTTATTCACTGTAATTTAGTGTCAGTTTCACAGATTTCGACACAGCAGCTTCAACAGGCTTTCACGTTAGCTGTTAGCTACAATGCTATCGCTATGATGTCTAGCTCACAGATTCATTGTGCTCTCTGAGTGTTTCACTCTGGTGTGACATATCTAGCAAATGACTTGACTCCTGACTAAGTTTGTACTGTCTTTAATGTTTTTGAAGCCAAAATAAATCCGCATATTTGCTATGAATGCTGCTATGTAAGCGCAGGCAACTGGCTCACTCAGACCAGAGGTCTCGCGTGATCTCGTTGTCTAAAGAGAGAGGAGGGAAGACTCCAATGCCTGCCACCAACTAGCAATCAGTGGATGAAATTACACCACAAACTGCTACACCAAGAGAATTTAATCAATAAAATACAGATACTGCATTTTAAAATATATAATTATATTATTATATTATTATATTTTAAAATATAATAATATAATAACTAGTGCTGTCAAACGATTAAAATTTTTAAACAGATTAATCACAGGGTTGCTGTGCTCAACGGTAACCCTACTTGGACAAACTGCCCGAAATGCATTGCCGGAGATGTTTCAGAGATTTTGAGTCATTCTGTGCTGTAGATGGGTTAATTGCATTAAAACTTTTAATCAGAATCATCATGATGATGGATTAACCTGCATTAACATGTCAATTTTGACAGCCCTAATAATAACAGAAAGTGACACGGAGCACTGCTGCCTCAGAGCGATCTTTTGAAGTGGCGTCCCCTGAAGCAGGCCGTAGTGTGGTGGTGGACCTTGGTGGTCCTGAGCTCTACCTGTTTGGGCCGTTGGCTCCAGCACCAGCGTTAGTAAAGCTGGAGCTCTTGGAGCAGAGGCAGTGCAGGTGCATGAGAGCTTTCTCTCACTTCTACTGCCCAGATGTAAATAAGCTCAGTGAATGAAAAGGCAGTTTGTCTGGTAATTTTTGGATCTAGACTATGGAGACAAAAATGTATGCAGACCGTATCAAGTTAGACTGGCATGTCGACTGTAGAAATACATAACAACGTGATCACAGAAATATAGACGTAAACCTGAAAGAATGATTGAGGGCTGACTGTGTTAGTACTGCTAAGTTTCACCACACTCATTTATTGGACCTGAAGGCTTTACACAGTGCATTCTGATGAAGAGCACAGCGTTAACATGGCTGTTTTCCAACAAGAAAACTGCACTGGGTGTTTACTCTACTCTGATTTCTAAAAGTTACACATCTGATTTGAAATAAACAAAGTTAATGAAAAAGACAGCTATTTTAGTACAAATTTCCCCACTACACCATAAATCTTCTACAGTTCAGAACTTCAACATAAAAGACCAAGAGAGTTTAATAGTAAAAGTACGTTTTAAAATTCCTGTCTTTACCTCGCACTGCTGGAGCCTCATATGCCCTTTGAATAAACTTCATCCACTCATGCACAGACTGTGGATTTTGTCCTCCATCCTTACATCAGTGTGGCATTACAAAGGGATTTCTTCAGGCCTTCTAAAGACAGGCGACATGATCAAAGAAGCAGAAAAAAGTCCCAACTTACACACAGACATGTGTGTGTTGTCTTAAGACTGACTTAAATAATGTCTGACTGTCCTTTAAAATCATGTTTGTTAAGTGCTTTTTCAAAAACTACTCTCTTCTACTTACTGCTTTCCCCAAACATGTATGTTTGCAAACAATGTTGGAATGGATAGATATAAAAATGCCATCAGTACTGCAACCATCCCATTAAACAGTGAAAAAGGGAGACACCCTTTTATTAATCTCATCCACTTACATTTCATTTTCCTCTCTCCGCCCCTGAACAACTCCTGTCATAACTAATCAATTCTTACAACCTCCTCAAGCATGCCAAGAGCTGCAGCCAAGCTCTGTCAGGCTCGCCTCGATCTGCCTTCTGAAACCCAGCAGAGCCACGTAGACCAGCTCTGCCCTGCTGTGCCCACTTCCTCACTGACCCACAATCCCGGTTAGAGCTCTCTGTGCCCCGTGTTTCCGTTCACAGCTGAAAAATCTCCTGCTGGCTCTTATCCAGGGTGTGTGAACAGAGGAAGGAGGAAGAGAAACAAGAGGGGGGAAGATAGCAAAGAAATAGAGGAGGAAGAATGAAGAGGGCAAAGGGGTAGATCCCAAGAAGTTACAAATGACCAGAATAAATAAGAGAGGATGAGAGAGCACAGGGAAGAAATAAAATCTCTAAATGGACAAATGACCTTTGGAGGGAATTGAATCCTGAGAACAGAAGCTGTGATCAGCTGGTTGAGGAGGCAGCACAATGCACAGAGTAAGGAGAGGGGAGTGTATGTTTGTGTGTTTCCATGTGTTTTTTGTCCTGCAACAGGGCGGTGTAAAGTGAAATTAATCTGCAGCTGAGACCAGGTTTCTGTGTGTCTCTGTGTGTGTTTGAGTGCATGTGAACAGAGGGTTGACTGCGTAACTCAAAGGAAATTAACAATGATGAACTTCATCGGTTTCCACTTTAGCATGATTGATTGTGAGTGAAAAACATTTTTTTTTAACAAACTAGAGTTTAATGTTTCTTTGTGACTCTAAAATTGTTGATCACAAGGACATCCAAGTAGAATAGTGCTTTTATATCATATATTTGATATTCTCAGTACTTGTTTTCTTTTGTTTGCTGCAGGAAAAAAATGTTTGTACTTTAATTTAAACACAAACTTGGAATAAACAATTCCAAATTGTTCGGTATTTTTATAAATCCCCAGGTCATCCTTTAGTTCTCATTAGATAAGGATTATAAAACCACATTATACAAACTGTTCTGTTACAAAAGGACTTTATTCAGTGTTTGCAGTGGAGCTTCTTGAGACATTTTGTCATAACAGTTTGTTTATGGTAAAGGCCTTTCTTTGCTGTGTTAGTCTCTTTAAACAGATACCTTCATACATGTCTATTGGCAAGGGACAAGATATTTAGTGACAGAAGTGTCATGGTTTGTGTTTGTACGGCTTGTGGTAGACATAATAGTGCCTGAATCTGCTTGAAAGTGATTTAGTTTCATTAAAAAGAAAAGTTTGTATGGAGAGTAAAGAAGTTAGACAGCAGCTCTGTTATTTGTCAGTGATAAGGCTTTTTGTAAACAGACATCTACACTTACATGCGTATAGAATATACTGTATATGAAATTTCAAATGCAACTCCACATTGACATCTAAAGTTACCATTTTGGCTATGAACAATGAAGAACAAAGGAACTCTAATACTCTTTTCGTCTCTTATTTGGACAGCAGTTACAGTGGCTTCATAGTCAATAACTGATTGGTAAAAGCTGATGGGTCATCAATGGGATGGATAACTTCATGTTGGATGGAGCTATTTTTTCTGTACTTCACCTGTTCTCATGTTTTTCTTCTACTTCTTTTTGCTGACCTATATTTTGACACATTTCGGTCATAGTTAACTTTAAGAATAGATTTGAGGATTTTAACGTTCATTAGCTTAATTGAAACTGGACATGTAACAGAAATTTGACTCCTGTTTCTCAGCCAAAGCCAGTCAAAATGAAAGAAGTAGGGAAACGGCTTAAAACTAGGGATGGGAATTGATATGATTTTATTGATATCGATGCCATTATCAATTCTTCTTCATGATTCAATTCTTATCAATTCCCTTATCAATTCCTTTCCCGTGAAATTTCTTCTTGGAAAAAGTACTTTAGAGGCTTTCACTGTAAACAACTCAAATTTTATTGAGTCTCTTTCTCTCTGAACTCTGAACGTGTATGCCAGCTTCAGTGGTAGTCAGTAACAAGCACACTTCAATTCCTGGCTATAATTAACATCAATCGTTAGAGAGGAGAACATGCTTAAGTATACAAAAATTTTCTTATTTATTGGAAATGTCTTAGTCAAAAAAATTACTGATCTGTAATGATAAAACTAGTCTCTGGATCCTTGATCTCTGGACGTGTAGAAATAAATCAAAAACTTGAACAAAATTAAAATTTCTTGTAAAAAAAAAAGCAGGCTGTCAGTTTTTGAAAAATTAAGCCACACTTTTGACTGATTTTGCCTGTTTGTGACCGTCTGCCTTGTTAACTAGCCTCTCTGTTCTTGCTTGCTTTGCTGACTGCATCTGGTGAGACTGTGTTTTTCAAGGGATGTGGAAATAAGGCACTGATAGGGGAATGGTTTAGATTAAATGTAAATGTTGGGGATGGACCACATAAAACTGCATGAGACCAATGAACCAAACAAAAAATGAAAAAAAGTTTTTGTATAAATTCACATGAAAAGCGACTTTAACCAGAAACATATTCCAGTTTTGCACAAAATTGAAGGGTAAACCTGTACAAACATGCTTGAGGGTAAAATTAAACCTGTTTTTTTCTCACAAGACATCTCATTGGATTTACAGTGTTGGGTTCATACATGCATCTGTGCAAACATGTGTGTTTGAGACTTAGACCCCTGCTGTAGTCTTTCCTACAGCCACAGTGAGATGTGGAGGCTGTTGGCTTTGTTGGCCTGAGTTTTTGCACATGTGGGTGTAAGGTCAGGTGCATTCACGTGTGTGCGTCTTTTGGGGATCTTATGTGGAATCCGTTGTCAGCAGAGCTCCTGTTTTTCCTCTTCCTACTATAGACAGAGATGGAGTAAAGGAGAACGAGTTTTATGAACTCAAATTAATTTAAAAATAAGTCACTGTCATTGTTTCTGACTGAAGTCGTGGGAAAGGGACTGTCACCATGTACACAGCATGCTGAGGTGCTGTCAGTTTCACGTTAGAATTTAGCATTTTCATCACGATTCAGGACTGTTTTTCAGTTTAGTTTTTGATTTGTTGTTTGATTGATCCTCTGATCCAACTTTTGAATCTGATACCTAGCCTTTGGGTATCTGCCAATTTTGTTTTTTTTTTAATGCTGTTTGCATTGTCTCTTAAAATGATATGTATTTTTGTAAACTGA
Source organism: Cheilinus undulatus (assembly GCF_018320785.1). Lineage (NCBI taxonomy): Eukaryota > Metazoa > Chordata > Actinopteri > Labriformes > Labridae > Cheilinus > Cheilinus undulatus. The sequence goes on along the minus strand of NC_054874.1, from coordinate 23,531,631 downwards.
TAAGGCATTTTCTCAAATGAAGTTCAAATTTTAGTCTTTAGCCTGCAGTACAATACATAGCTGGAGGTATCTGTGGTGAAGCGTATAGCTTTTTCATCCGTTAACTCTTCGGATAAATGTTATCATATGTTCATGTAGAGGGAAACCGAGTGCCCCATTGTTATATGGTGGCAACCTGTGCTGTGGTTTTAAGTATTGTGTTGCTCTGAAGCAATCGTTGGCAGTTCTCGTGACTATGTTGTACAGCTAACAGAGTCGACTGCTTCACTGCATTTCATTTGACTGCCTTCTTTGCTGAAACTTCTTGTTTAACCACCACCTGCTGACACATTTGCTTTTTAGATGGTGTTGGTAGTTGTAACGTTGTTGGCGTAACAAGAATGAAATAACTCCAAGGAGCGTAGAAGTGAGCTTTATTGACTGGCCTCAAGTATCAGCATGATAGATTGGCCCATTGATACCTGATCTTGCATCTCAGTCTGTGTCTGACTAATATCTGATACCAGGATGGGATCAGTGCATTCCTTATTGTTTAGGATTTAAAGGATAATCAGGACATGATTAGAAAAGACTCCCACACAATTAAACTCCTCCCTATCTAAATATGAGTTAACGAGGCGAGGTGGTCTTGTATCTCATATGACCAAACAAAATTTCAAAGTAGAAGAGAAACTGAAAAGGAGCATGTTGAAAAGAACATTATAAAAAAGTGAAACAGAAAGGAAAAATAATGGAAATAAAGTTCTAGATATCAATATTCTCAAGCTTTTAAGCTTGCTAGCCCCAAAATAACAGTACTAGAGACAGGGGACCCCCACTGTACCTGGAGGTGGTTGAAGCATTGTTGAGCACAGCTGTGCAAATTCAAGAATTGTCTTGTGAACACTTGCATTTTAAGGATTTTTTTAAGCATTACTGTGATTTCAGTCTCACCAAATTATCATGTTTTTATTCATCATGTAACTAGTTTTATGCCTATATTTTTGTAAATAAGAAATGTCAAATTTGAAATCATTTAAAAATGTTGTTTTATTTATTTATTTATTTTTTGGAAGGCATCAGACGACCCCCTTTCAGACCCCCACGTTGAGAACCACTGTTCTGAAATTGTGTTGAATGGATACTGGTACACATTAAACAAAAAGAGGCCAGGGCTGGGGCTGAATGATTTTTAAAAGTTATCTAATTGTGATTTAATTCATATTATGAATACAATATGATTTGTATTAAAGGGAATGATTCTCATTTTTAGAAAACAAAATGTACACAAAAATAATGAAAGTAGATTATTTTTAGCTATTCTAATAAAATGACACTTGAATCTGTACATGATGTGTAGAACACAACATGTCCTTTCAGATTAAAGAAATATTGCACATAATTGTTCAGCCTTAATAAGGGCATGCTGTTTAAATGATCTCTGTAAGGTAAAATCTGAATGCATCTGACCTTTGCCTAAAGTGCTGTATACTGTGTATCATTGTGCTTTCATTAATTATTGGCTGTGGCAATCTCTTAGACCTCTGTAGTCCAGTGGTATGTTATGAATTTCCTACGACTGGTTTCTCTTATCTGTACAATCATGTGTGAGAACTCAAACATGACCTCCATCTCTAAATATTCTTCAGATGCTGGCCTTCACAATTAGTCAGACAAAACAGCTTTGAATTAGCAGCCCCTTCTTCCTGTTATTGTTGGAGCTGTTTAGTATGAGGAGAGATCCAGAAATCTAGCACTCCTCATCAGTTTTACTGCTCCTAAGTTTAAAGAATCTTTTCACAAAATCTGAAGGTAATCACTTTTTCCTAATGTTGTTAGCTTTGTCTGTGTGTTCGTTTATACTGATGTTATGATGTTAATGGTGCTGCCCTGTCACTCTTAAAAAACATATTTTAAGATAAAGATAAATAAACATCACATTTAGTTGTCACACAAATAAACTTGTGCTCCCGTTGTCAAGCTGCACACCCTGATGCCTGTCTCTGGGGTGAGGCAACCAGATGTGTGAAAGCCAGAGATAATAAGTAAGTCCTGATAAATGGTAGGGCTGCTTAGGTTTCCGCGGGAACAGGGGGTTACACAGGTGTGAGGAGCAAAAAGGTGTGCATGCAGGCCAGAAATAAAATCCAGCGAGGTGAGAATTGATTTTCATATCTGTGAACTCAGAGTTTACTCCTTGAATTTAACTTAAGCTGAGGTCTGACAACATGATTTTTTTTCTTTTGTGAAGGTAACAATGACAGCTCATGCAGTGACTCGACCAACAGATGTCACGGACTACACAGAGGTTCATGATAGACCAGTGGTTCCCAACCCTTTTCCCTGGGGCTCTTCTGACTTGTATCTAAGAAAAGCCAAGAAACCCCGAAACCGACAAAAAATGAAGTGATGGATTGCTGTCAAAGTCTGCATCATTTAATTGTTTTAATATAGGCTAAATATAAACTATATAAACAATTTAGGTAAAGTTTTGCCATGATCTTCATTAATATATGTCAGTTTAATTTTGACAACCACAGAGCAGTAATGGGTATTTTTCATCAACATTTCTGTCTTTCAGTCTGTGGTGGTCTTCCCTCCATGACGCATCATAAAGACAGGGATGTTCCTGTCAGAGGTCAAGCTTTTGTTTGTCTCATTGTCTCTCAGTCTTATTTTTCTTTGCCATTTGTTTTGTTTACATTTGTGACTGTCATGTGTGCAGAGGGCTCAGTGCTCTTACTGATCAGCAATACTGACGTCACAGAACAAAGCGTAGAGGACAGGAAGAAAATTAAACATGCTAGACTTTCTGTTTGGGGTCATGAAGTATCTGAAATGTTTTCTTTATTGCCATTTACTGTGACATACTACAAAGATGACATGCCAGATTTTTGGGGCCGACATCTGGTGGCTTAGGCTGTAATTGTGCCAAAAATGGTTAGTCTGACCTCAGCTTTAGATATACACTTGGAAGACAAGTCACGTGCTCTCATAGGTGGGATGTACATCTTCCTACCTAAACAAAATAAACACCCGGCAAACCTCAGCAGACGTGTAACCTAAGAGCTCAGGCACACATGAACAGACACAGAGAAATATAGCAAAGGAAAGCAGAGGTCCCATGAGCCATCTTTACCTCTCTGCATGACAAAAACCTGAGCACACATTTCTTACTGTCTCCATCCCTCACTCCCCTCTTTCCTCTTGTTTCTTGGCCAGCAGCGGTAGCAGCGAGCAGGAGAGCTCTCCTAATGATGGCACTAAAAGAGTCAGGAAAATGAGAAAGAGAACGAAAAAGAATGTGGCAGACAGCTTTTTGCTCCCCAACACCCACAGATTCAGAGCTCTGACAAAAAAAGAAAGCGACAGCATGAGACATGGTTCCTTTAGTGAGCAGTCTTTGTCTGTTTTTAGCAGCAGCTCTGCTCCCGAGCACTGATCAGATGAGTGATTTGGAGGGTTAAAGGTATTGCCCGTTGTCTGCAGGAAAAAGGCCAGGAAACTACAGTGTAATCTTATTAGATATTTTAAAGACTCCTTTTTTGTACAGAATGGGCTTTTTTATTTTTTGGCAGGTAATTAGCCCTGATTCCTGCAGGTGTTGCCCTTTATATATTATATTCTGATGTGCTCTATTTATGTATGGCTGTGCTTCACTGTGCTCATGTGTGCTATTAATGCACAGCAGGTATGCTGGCAGGCAGCTGTGTTATTTTTGTGCTTTCATTGAAAAGACTCAGCATCAACAACGGCAGAAATGCCAAAGCATTGACAGGTGTTTTATTTTTTTCTTTTCCGTGGGTGGGTGCCAGGAGACAGCACAGTCCTGGCACATACTATGAGGATAATCTAACATCTTAATCATCTCAGTATTAAATTATTATGCAATTTAAGGATGTTTGGATTTTAATAATACTAAAACTCCTGTGAGAATCTTTAGTTTCTATGATTTCACAGTCCTGCAGAGAAATCATACTCTTTATCTCTTTGCTGATCTTTTCACAAACATATGCAAATAGTGTTGTGATGATAAACTCAACTCATGGTATGGTTGATATTACAGTTCTGGGCTCCCCAGGAATGAGAATCAAAACCTAGTTCTATAAATAGCTGGTTCAGTATTGTACGAAATCAAAAATCAGTAATGTAGATTCATTAAACATACATCAGTTGTGTATTACAGTTTTTAATAAAACTGATTTGCACTTTTCACTGTCAGGGTGAAAGAACGACTGTTGCTAATACTCACTGGTCAATCTCCTCCACTCAAAGCAGCTGTTATAACACATCCAAACTTTGTACACAGAGTCTCTATGGTCAAAGACAATGATCCAACTTTAAAAATTCATGATGAAATCCACAGGATAAACAGGAGATAGCGGCCCTAACAAGGTAACTTTAGGCTATATAATAAGGTCAGGTCAGTAGAATCCCTAATAGACAAAGATACATTGAACATAATACATTTGTGTTCACATGTAACATCAAGAAAAGTTAAATCAGGCCTTGGTAAGAATCTCCTGTAAATAATAGATTGATTTGGAGGAAAAATGTGCATGTTTTCCCAAAATATAAAAAGTATAGGGATTCTCAAAAAAAGAAACTATCATCTCATCTTTTTACTGAATAATAACCTCCTCAAAAAAGTTTGGAAACAGTATTGCAGTCCATAATTTCTCCCCCTTATTAATACTAACTGGTATTGTATTTTACATTGTTGGAAAGCCTGATTAGTCACCTTTAAAATAAGATGCAACTTATATGGATCATGCATACGTGGAATGAGCAACCCAGCTGAATGTGTGAGTATAGCACCACCAAAAACACAAAATAACAACTTGGATAATGAAGGGTGTCAGTAACAATACCTACATCAATAGAAATTTAAAAATCCATATGCAAGACACCATTTATCTTTTTTTTTTTTTTTTTTTTTTTGAATTTTATTCATTTTCATTAGTTTGTATAATTATGATGGTGCATGTCATTCAGCATATCCACAATACACATCAATGTAGATATGCCATAATTGGCACAATAGCAAGTTTTCATCAGTTATCCTAAGGAAAAAAAAGAAAAAAAAAACATAAAATAGATTTAAAATGACCCGACACCTCACAGCACAGTTCACAAGACAGAACACAGAAAAACTCAAATTTATAAGCAAGATGAACACAGTTTGTGCATATGAAGGACAGACTTATGTGCCCACATACAATAAGCTTTTCTAATTTCTAATATTTTAAAAAGACAAGAGATTGAAGTCCATTTATAGATAAATATAATTTAATTTTAATTTTGTACTTATAAAACTGCAAGAGGAATTTTCTTCTTAAGTATTAGTGATACTTTATGAATTAGAAGTCATAGAAGCAATTTGTATATTTATTAAAGGTAACACTAGTGATGTCTTTCAGAGTTTTTACTTCTGCCTCTGCTGGTTTAAACAAAGATTGTCTAAAATGTATTTCCGTAAAAATTGTCAATATTATTATTGATTTTAAGTTGATTTTTGAAGTTTAGGTTTCGTTATCTCCTCCTGCTTAGTTTTAACAGGCTAGCACATCACTGGCTGTGAAATTCTGCTTTGGAAGTATAAATAAAGAATTCAACGAAGGACACCGCACCTGTGACCTGGTGACATCCTGTTACACAGAAAACAGCTGTATAGGAAAAGTCCATCTCCTTACTGATGCCTCGTTGCTTTAGAAAATCAGAATTAATTTCAGCCTGTTTCATCAATACTTAAAAAACCTCCTTGCAGTACACTGAAGATTAAAGGCCACCATGAACAGTCTTCATGTTCCCATAAATCTTATCCTGCAGAGGGCTTAATCATGAGCGAGTGTTGACAGAGCAGTAAGCCAATCACAATAATAGCCCCAGATATACACTAAATGCCAGCGACACGGACACTTGCGCCAGCCATGCCCCTGGAACACACTCAGTCATTACCTTCACATTAAGAGTCGATAGAGAAGGCAGCTCCGGGCCGAGCCAACTCATCCATCCATCCAGCCAGCCCTGCAGTTAAGCCCGGTCAGGCGTGGCAGCTCGCTTGGCCCTACACTGTGTTATTCCACCCCGGGTCACACGATAAGCAGCTCTCAACTGTAATCAGCTCAAATTGAAATGATGACATCAATTACAGCGCAGCGCACCGCTGTTATTGACCCCAGCTCGCACTGGCTGTGTAGACTAGGCTGTGTGAATGGGAAAAAAAAAAAAAAAAAAAAATCAGAAGGGTGATGGGGGAGCGCCTGCAGGAACCACATGGTGTGAGGGAGGGCCGGGTGTGGAGAGGCTAGACTGCTGAGGCATAGTATGAATGGAGAAACAGACAGTGAGAGAGATACATGTTCTCAGTATCTGATTGCAGGTTCCACCCTGCAGTGTGGCTCCACTCAAACACACAATTACTCAATCTAGAGCTATTATCAGACAGAGAGAGGAATAGAGAGAGAGGGGGAGAGAGAGACAGACAGAGAGCAGGCCCATTTTGAGGAACACTATACAGAGCAAAGGAGTGCTTTTACCAGAGCTGTGATTACTGCCGCTCACTCAGTGCACTTAACCAGCCCCCTCGACTCTCTTTCCTCTCTCTCTGTCATTCACAGAGCGCTCACTCACAGCACATGCTTTGTTTGAGTGGTTCAAATAACAGGATTCATCTGAGAAAATAGAGCAGTGGAACCCCAATGATTACAGGGAAAACACTTCTGTTATGTCATGATTACAGTCGCTTATGTTGATACTAAAATAAACTCTTAACAGACTGGAATGTAGCAGCAGAGGAATACAGCACTGTAAGTTTGACATCATAGTCTGAATTTCCTGGATTCTGTGATGTCAGTGGTATGCTTGATAACCAAAGCATGTGGGTATCAACACAACTGGAAGTGCTAAAATGCTAACTCACTTTTACGTTTTAGGACTCATTCCTGCACCACTCTATAACTGGACATTTACAAGCTTCCATGTCTGACTTCTGAAGGTTTGACTGGAAGCTGTTCCTAAAAGGTGCACCATTTTGGACTTCACATTTTACACTCACTTATCACTTTATTAGCTATACCTGTTCAACGGCTTATTAATGCAAACAGTTAATCAGCCAATCACATGGCAGCAACTAATGCATTGAGGTATGTAGACATGGTCAAGATGATCCTCTGAAGTTCAAATGGAAACCAAAGGTCATTGATGTTGTGGATGTTGGTGCCAGATGGGCTGAGTACTGAAAAATGCAGATCTCCTGGGGTTGTCAAGCATAACCATTTCTAGGGTTTACTGAGAATGTCTGAAAAAGTAAAAAGAATATACACTGAGTAACAGTTCTATGAGCCAAAATGCCTGATAAGACTGGTTCAAGTTGGTAGAAAGGCAACAACTGAAATAACCACTTGTTATATCCCAGGAGAGCATCTCTGAATGTAACACATCAAACATTGAAGCAGATGGCTTACAGCAGCAGAAGAACACATAGTGTCAGCTAAGAACAGGAAACCAAGGCTATAATTCACACAGGCTCACCAAAATGACACAACAGAAGATTGGATTTACAGAAATGAATGTTTTTCTTTATTAAAAGTTATTAATTTTCACTGATTGATATTTGGCTGTGTGGCTGTTCTGGGATCCCCTTGCCCTTCCATGAGCCTACATGGAAAGCATCAAGCAGGAGTGGAGTCCCCACTTTGAAAACGCCTGGGTTGTAAAATACTCTTGTTCTGTTCTCTTGGTATCAGCTAGCTAAGGCGTCATGCTTTTGTCCAGTTTCTGTTGAGTTTTCCAGCTAATACTTCACAGCTACAGTCATCTACAGGCCTCTCTTTCATTATAAAAAATTAAAACAGGAAATTAACAAATGTTTTTAGTTATATTACTCATTACCAGCAGCATCTACAGTGAGTCTGATAGTTTAGGAAGAAACTTCAGTGTGTTACCATTCAAAAGACACTTGGTGTTTGTACTCCAAAGGGTCCACACACAGCAATTGAATTTATTTTAGGGTCTTTCTGACTAATTTTACTCAGATTTCTAAGGGGTTAATTTTCTCAAGAGTTCATCAGTAGCAATGAATGAGCAGAAAGTTATTCTCTCAGCAAGCATACTACTGTCTGCTCCAACCGCCCTCCCAAGATGATGTCATCTCTCCTGTCTGGCTGCTTTATTTAGGGTCACAACACACTTGTTGTGATCTTAAGAGCTGATCACTTAGGATATATAATTTATACATAACATCAGCTTGAGTTCGGTCATGCTTTTGTCCATGCTGTTCACCACAGCGATGACCGCCTCTTAGATGTGGTGTTTTAGATTCCCTTTAAAACCTCTTTTCAGGCTGACAAACAACACAGTGTGCTTTGTTTTACTTTACTAACTAGTAGAGGTGTAACGATTTATCGATGTACAGTGCTTAACAAATTTATTAGACCACCTGTCATATTTGTCTCAGAGACCATCCAGCATCAGGAAGTGCTTTAATGTGAACTCTTCATTTTCAGCCAGCTCTCCACGTTTTACCATTTTGAACAGGAATGAGGGATTTCAAACTGAATTCACCCAAATTTGAGCCTGCTCACTGGGCTTCTCTGAGAAGTCAGAAATAAATCAAGCATAACATTCAACCACTAAAACTAAGTTTTCTGTTCAGGAATGCAAGTAAACAACTGTAATTTGACATATTAATCAAGAAATATTAATGTGCTTTACTATTTTTCTCAGTATTTTTGTAAATCAGTAAATTTGAAAATTCATGGATAACAATAATAATGATATTTTAGCATTAAAAATCTCATTTGGGTTAAAGAGCTTCTACATATTGGTGTATTAACCATTGCAGAAACATAAAAAATGATTTTGGTAATTACCAATGCTGTTAATTTAGGGCAGCTGTGGCATAAACCTTACTTTGGTTAGGGTTAGGGTGGTCTAATAAATTTGTTAAGCACTGTGTATTGATATATCGATTGGTTGATTGATGATCCAATCAGATCAATGGAAAGTCGAAACATCAATCTAAATGGGTGATTGAGGCAATACTTTTATTTTGAAATTCGCCCTCCGCATGCCTGTTCACAATTTCTGCCCCAGGCAGCGTCCTCAACAAGCTAGCTGCAAGCTAGCTAACTAGCAGCTGTGGCTTAAAGTTTTGCGGCTGAGGGAAAGACGGTTTCCTCTCCTCTCTTGGCTATGTGGGAATATTTCAGACAGAGGCTACTGCAGGACGGGTCTCTCCCCTTAGTTTGCCGACTACTTCTACATCTTTATCTGTATATAACTGCCATATGAGATCGTTCACAGATAGAAACACTCCACTCATTATGGCTGAGGTAGTGTGAGTGCTGTCTGCAGCAGACCGCAGATACGCAGAGAGGGAAAAGTCCACTGCTGCATGTCTCCTTTGATACACTGATTTTATTTCGCTGTCTCACCATTTATTAAAATCAAGGTGGCAATACATAAAAAATAATAAAACTTCATCACTATAACATCATATACCCCATATCTAACCTTATTTAAATCTCATAAGATGAATAAACTACAAAAATGAACTATCTGCCACATTAATAGGCCCCTGTGTAAAATATGAAGGGCTGATATAGAGCAGAAATGTATGTTGAAGTCCACATGTGTGTAAATGAGTTTAAGAAAAAAAAATCTAAAATGGGAACACAGGCCAAACATTTTGATCATTATTATAAAGGGTTGCAGAAAAAGTCTATATTGGTGCTTTAGAGTGATTTGAGGATTTGAGGACATAAAAACGTTTGGCACTGAAAATGTTTCCCGTTTTAAATCATGTTTTAACACAAATGTTAATAGTCGTGTTCCTAATTTAGAGGTAATCAGGTCTTTGTTGTTCTTTTTAAAGAGATATTTTTATTAAATACAGAGACCTGTCTATAATATAATTATAGAAATACTTTTTTTTGTAATTTTTGCATAAAATCGCCTGATATCGATCCTGGGCCCTATATCGGATTGAATCGAAATTGTATCATTGCAGATGCTATCGTATCAATAGCATATTGTATCAGGATGAAACAAGTGATTTACACCGTGATTGACACCATCCAAGAGGAGCTTTATTTTTTGCTGTTTTAGGCACTTCATTGTTGTAAACTCTGGGGGTGTGGTTGGCATATCTGTGAATATCTGCAGGCGTCTTATTTAAATGACGATTGTTTTTAGCAACAGTCAGCACCCGCTCTTTGACATCTGTCATTTACCAGATACACACATTTCACAAGTTACCTAAAGACCTTCATGTAAGATGATTTCCACACCTCAATCTGTACTTGTGTCTAAACCAGATTGATAACTTTGGGCCAGTATGAAGCAAGACATTTTACATGCTTTATCTGGTTTTAGACAGATTAAGGTATTCTCAAGAACAGAATTCAGATTATTACAAATTTTTGTAATTTGGCTATCTCGGGATGGCATGCAGATGGTAACTGTTCATCACCAGGTGATTAATTAAAGGGTCTTACATATAAAATTCTTCTACCCGCATCATTACCAGGCAAGATGCACGCAGACATTACAGGCTAGAAACATTAACAAAAACACAGAAGGAAGGAAAATATATACTTAATTAGTAAATGATATCAGAAATGCATCTAGTCTTTGACAATTGATTACAGCTAATAATAGATTGAGTTATTTTTTAAAATTATTTAGATATGAGGTGTTTTAGCAAATATCTAACATGTAAAATCTTGATCAAATTAAGAATATGTATACTTTCTTTACTCAGTAGCCTGCCCAGAGCTTTGCAGTAAGATAAGATGTGCTCTTCATATTTGTATGTCTGCAGACTTCTTCTTTGCACTTGTAGATGTTGCTGATGTGTGCATGAGTTTTAAATCAACTAAAAATGACTAGAATTATCCAGAGTTTAGTATCTTGACTTTTTATTGTGATGATGAGCATTTAGTTGCATGGCTCTTTTTGCATCTCTTCAATAAACAAAAGCAAATAGCAAATGACTGGAGAATAGCATTCTATTGTCAGAGTCAATTATGGATGCCATTGTGCCTTGCTTATTTCTGAGAATCAGGGGTTCCACTGAGGAGAGCATCTGCGATCTTTCAATGACCAATACAAAATTAATTCTTTAAAGTCCAGATGGTCCAGAAGTGCACTGTAAACCCGAATAAGTAATCAGAACTTAAAAATTTTGAGGCAGTTGATTGCCTCAAAATTTTTAAGTTTATAAACTTGAAAGTCAAAAGTTTTCAGAACTTAGAAGTTTGGATTTCATGCTACTTATACCTCATGATTACAGTTAAATCTAAGTGTTTATTAAGTCAACTAAAATATTTTAATTTAATATGACTTACATTTTTTAGTTATATCAACTCTAACAATTTTTGTTAATATGACTTAAAGTTTTCAGTTTTCAATCCATGGGAATGAGTTAATATAACTTAAAAAACATAAGTACACAACCACACAATTTTATGTTAACAAAACTCAATTTTTATTAGTTTCAGGTGTCATTGTTTTCAGCACACAAGTCAAAATTGTTGACTTAGTAATAAGACTTAGTCATAAGACTCAAAACTTAAAACTTTGAGGCAATACAGCAACATCAATTAGTTCAACTCTTAGGGTCTTTTACACGAGCTTCAAATAGCCACTAAATAAGCAAGAAGGATTCAGGATTCAGACGTAAATAAAATACATAATACAACCGTAAATTAACTCATATTGCCCATGTGAAGTAATCAGTGGGTCAGGAGTCCCTTACATGCAGTGCTGTTTCAAAAAACATCACTGATGCCATGTAGAGCACACATCAACATAACTTCGTCAAATAAGGCTGAAAACGTGCTCGTAGTGGTATTTTTCAAAACAACATGGCATGTCAAGGCTTCATGACCCAGGCTTCATGCTTTGCATGAGCCGTATGGAGGCATTTTATGGCTCTCTCATGCTTTTCATTTTCATTTAAATCCTGGGCAACCTTTGCTTCAATTGTTTGGGAGATAACTGCAAAAGTCAATATTTTGTGAGCTAAATAAAAACTTCACTCACCTTTCCCATCCATAATGAGTGAGAAGATAATATTCATTTTTGGGTGAACCGTCTCTTTGACACAGGAAAAAGAGAGCAGGTCTACATTACCTCAGACTTGACTTTGAGAGTTGGCCAGAGGTCCATGAGCTCGTTCACTGGTGGACAGGACTTAACTATAGTCTGTTGGTACAGGGCAAATGTGGTCTGCATCATCTTTCTAATAAGGGACAGGTTCTTCTCAGCCTTCTTGACTTCAACAATTTTCTGTCTCAACTCAAAGTATTCATACTCAGAATAGATTACCTGGTATCCTTATCACATCACCAGTTGTATAAGCCTGGCAGCTATGCAGAGGATATTCTGCTTTGACTGCAATAATTGCTCTGTTAAATAAAACAGGAGAACAGAGTCTGATATTTTCATCTTGATTAACTCCTGTCTTAACTTCGTAAAAGAGTCACCAGGAGATGCAAAGGCAGACAGACGAACAGCTGTAAGCATCCAAACAGGGTCAAAATATAAATGACTCTAATCCTAAATTTTATTAAAGCCATTATTTCCCTGTTAATAACCTTTAATTTGACACTGAATGAAAAATATTTTGTAAAGTCTGTTTTATTGACCTCTTTAGAATATTTTTAGATCATCCCACTGACACTTCAAGGCAACTGACAGTGTCTAAACTATTTTTTTTTTTTTTTTTTTTTTTTACAGGGGGGTGGTAGACCCCTGAAACTACTAGGTTTTAATCTTATTAGGGTGCCTTTAGGTTACATTTGGATAACAGATTATGCCCATACAAATAATTAATAGTTATTAATATTTTTTTTCCATTAAGATACAGGTGTATTTATATCATATGATGTCACAGTAACTGTGGACAAAAAATACATTATGAATGAATCAGCAGTCAAGCTAATAAAACTATTGCCTAAAAATGTCACTAATGAAAAGCATGAACAGATTAACTTTGAACTGCACGGTTAAATCAACACCAATGTCAGATTCACAAACGTAAGCTTCACTGATGAGCTTTATTCTAGCTGTTTTCTAACATTTCTTTTGTTCAAAATTATTATTCAATGCACACAAGTAGTAAATGTTATAGGTGACCACATGAACTCTGATTTATTCATCTTCCTCATGAAAAGCAGTTCACCTACTTCAGCATGGACTGTTAGTTTTTTTTTAAACATTGACAGAAACTGATGACTTGCAGCAGAGGAACTCAGGCTGAGTTAACAGCTATTAGGTGACAAATATGCTGATTCTGTCATGTCTGAAATAAAGAGGAATAAACTACATTTTTTACCCTTCATTAAAACACAAAAATGAACTACTGAGCTGCTGCTATCCTGCTATCGAGCTGGGGAGGCAGCTTACACTGGCGGAGCAGGGCTTCAGTGCAATATGAGACACGTTGCACAATGTGGAGGGACATGGTACCAAACATGTCTCATTAGCTAATGAGACACATTTTCATGTCCTCTCACTGTACAGGGGATGAATTTTTTGTACCACAATGGTTTAGATTATATTTAGGAAAAACCTGCTAGCTAGCTAGCTGACAGGAAGTTGCGCTTAGTGGGCGGGCAGTTAGGCTGATCCAAAGCTCGACTGAGACAGCGATTTCGATATGGAAGCTGCCGCGGATTATGAGCTCAACACTCAAGCTGAGAAACATCAGGATTTATAAATAACACATGATAAGACAGAAAATTACATTCTACTCTGTACTAATATCCTCATTTGTATGCCCAGCTTTTAGCATATGTTTTAGACCATTTGCCCATTATCGCATTGTAATTATTGTTTTCATTATGCTATTTATTTATTTGTTTATTTATTTAAAAATTATTTATCATTAATTCTTATTTGTTTATCCTGTTCATCTAATGAACTAAATAAAACTCTACTGCTCATCCCACCTTCGTTAACTTACGTTTTAGTCTGAGCTTTTGAAATCCAATCTACATAAAGTTATTACTTCAAATATGATCAAATATTCAAATATTTATTTCTTGTGCAGTCTATTGCATAATAGTATTCTCATCCTGGTAGTGCCCAAATAAACAGGCTGCATGCTTCCATATCATTCCTCACCCACTATAACCTTACTGACATCAGATACATGCAGTAATGTTGAAACTATAGAAAAAAGTTGAATTGATTATTTTTAATGTGTAATAACTTATTTTTTTAAAGTTGTGCTTCAAGTTAAGCTTTTGAGTTATGCTTACTTAATACACAAACAGTTCAAGTCAATCAAAAATTATAGGTTGAATTTACTTAAAAAGCAACACCATGTTACACAAACTCAACATATTTCAGTTAGTAGAATTTTTTTAAAAATCGAGTTTACACTATGTCATCTATTTAATTATTTTGAGCATTCAGGTTTACAGTGTGAACATCATTCTGAAAAACCAAAAAGATCTGAAGTAATTCAACAGAGAACAAACCAGTTCTTCCTGGAAATGTTATTTCTTGCCAGCCCTGCAGCCACCACCACTTCGCCTGTCAATCATTCAGCCAGCCAGTCAGTCAGTCCCACAGGCCACATCGCTGTGCAGAAAACTGATCGATGTTAGCCACATCAGCAGTTCTGGCTAACAGGCCCAAAGCAGCCTCTGTGGAGGCTCCTGAAAACAGGATGAGACATAGTCCCCGTGTTCTGCGTCCTAACAATCCTTCTGCCCGCCTGCCTGCCTACCCCTGTGTGACCTGGCACATGTCTCCTGTGGCCGCGCTGTTTTACCTCTCAGCAGCCGCACAGGTGGCTTTGTACTCTTAAAGTTCTCCCCACACAATCCTCACAAACAAAAAACATGAGAGAAGAGAGGAAAGGAGGGAGCGTGTAGAGGGAGCGAGGGAGGGTAGGTGGAGGGAAGACGACAGTAACACAAAGGAGGAGGGAGAGGCAGAGCGTGGTGGAATCTTAATGTGCCCAAACCCCAGCAAGAACAACAGCAGCATCATAACCATCACCACCTGCTCAGCGCTCAGTTAGAGGAGACAGGAGGAGGAGGGGTCTGCTTTATTAGCACCAAGAATTTCTCTTTTTATTGTCTCTTCCCCTCAGCTAAGGTCACTTCCCTGCTCACAGGAGCTAGTACATTTATCTCGCTGATCATGGATATTTTATGTTTGCTTCTACTGCGTGAGTGTGAACTCAAACCCCAAAAATATGTGTGCATTTTGTCCTAGTTTGGTCTAATTAGTTGTATTTGTTTTGTCTGTGGACGAACTGTTCAGATCTCTTGTTTGTATTTTCTGTTTACATGCTCCTTAATGAAACTCTTCCTGACCATCGTTATGTCTGTCTGTATCTCTGTCTGTCTGCATATCTATGTTGGAAAAATATTTGCTGGCACAGTAGGCAGCTAAGCAGCAACAATCACACCTCACAAGAAACTCGCACCCTCCTCATCTTACTAAGGCTGCCTGCTTTTGTTTCCTGCAACTGAGAAATAATCAGTTGTTATCTCCTTGTGTGTTTGGGTTTTTTAGCCAGTGCATAAGAACCATGGGAATTGTTAGTGTACCAGCATATGTAATATATTATATAATAATATATTGTATTCTAATAACTGACTCTGTGGGGGCTGGAGTGAAGCAGCAGAAACAAAGAAACACTTCGAGCACTTTGATCACAGTGACTGATCGTCTGCCAGTGTGTACAAGGAAGGCTTTGGATACTGCCGTACAATTATATAATCTGTTTGCCAAGATGTAACAGAGACTTTGAGATGACCTTGTCCATGTATAGCTCAGTGTGAGATTGAGTTACTGTACAGCTGGGTGTCCAAACTGTGCTGGATGTATCCTCTGAATCAGGGAGGGAGCCCAGTGTTTCATCAACACTTGCACATCATGAAGGTGATAGAATTAGCAGGAAGGCCTGGATGCTGTGGCAAAATAATGTTTCATATCAACCAATATTTATCTATATATGTCACTGTTCTGTTGAGGTAGTTTTTTGGATTATTGTTTTTGTTATTTTTATTTATTTACTCTACTGTGAGACTGTTAAGTGTGAGCAGTGTTGGAGCCAAAGACAAATTTGTATCGCATCATATTGCATTGTAGTCTGACTCTGTCTTATTTGAGTATGATTGAAAAATGTGAAAAAAATAACCTGCTCACTTTTCCCTTACCCCTTTTTCTTTTACTTTACAAGAACATTAAAACTACAAACAACCATCCCCTGCTGTTTGGTCAAAACCATTGACTTTATATGAATATGGACTTTGCATTGCTTTCTTATTCTTTTAAGAAAGGGAAGTAATAAGGCCTGAATTGCTTGAAATGTGTGGAGAAGCTTTGTCAGTGGGGTAAATAAATTTCTGGAGTGACTTATTTAGAAAATACTTCTGATTTCAGGACACCCAATAAACAAATGAGCAAAAAATTGTTATGGCTTGTTGCAGGGCTTGTTATGTTCCCAGGAATGGTTAAAGGCCGATGCCTCATGTTGTAGTTACAATGAGCCAAGGCCATATTGAGAATCGATGGCTGCATGACCAAAAAGAACGAAAACAGGAGAGGTCCCCACTAGGGTTGTTATATTTTGTATCCCATGAAAACACAATGCTCTTCATATGGCATGCTGTTACACTGAAACCAAAACATTAGGTGTGTTCAGCAAGGCTGTCTGCTCCATAAAAAAAAAAACACTTAAAAAAAGCCTACAAACAGCTTTAAGCTCCTGTAAAGTGTAAAAAAAAATCTGTGTTTTAGGTTTGTTGTATGACAGGTCACTGTGTTATGACCCACCGGGCCAAATTTGAGTCTTGAAAAGCATCTCTAAGTTTATTCAAATAAGCTTTAAAATTATGATAAATGAGGCAGTAAAATCTGGGATGGTAGGATAGTGTGGGTGTGTCTGTTGAAGCCACACCCACTCCTGAAAAATACGATCCTCCCAAATAAAGCTGCCTGGCTTTGTGCCAGAGCAGAGAGATGGTCAACTAAAATGATGTGTTTACTTTGTTTTCACTGATGATGTTTAAGGGAAACATGGCTGACAAAATATGCCAGTGGAAGTATGTAAGAAGTTAGGAAAAAAAAAAAAAAAAAAAGAAAAACGTAAAACATACTGGCCCCAAGGTGTGTCAGCCCACTGGGAAAATGCCCTGTATGCCAGATTAACAGTCCAGCCCTGTCTCACAATGAACAAAAAACACAGCATGTAGATGGCTGTTAACTTTCAGTGCAGGCAGCTAACAACAGACTGTACTGAGATGAACTGTTCAGTGAATTTATATTGTAGTGTTCGGGGGCGACGGGGTAATTCCCCATCAAGACCGGTGATGTCAAAAGCTCCTATATTTGCCCTGCTCAAATGAAATCAAACCAGGAAAGAGGTGAACAGCTTTCTAACGGTGTAAAAAAAAATGTAGTCACACACAGATCTCAGTGTTTTCACATGTTTATAGAAACCTTATTCCAAAATATCTAGTGTGTTAAGATACAAAGTTTGGATTTCACGTTACAGGGACATTATTCCTTGCTAAAATTTGGTTCAATGATTTTGTCAATCAATGCAATACCCAGATAGTACCTTCCTTCTCTGATATGATCACTTCATCCTTTCTAAACGGATCCAAACCCTTTTGTGGATTTTCTTCAATGAAGTAACCTGACACGTCAGATTGATATTTTCTACACATCCATCTGGGAAAGCTTCAATAGGAAACATTTGAGAAAAGGCAGAGGCTTTGAAAAAAACTCAGAGTGTGATTGGATGAACGTTCTGTCTGTCACATCTCTATGGGCCAATAAGAGCAACAAAACACGTGACGTAGCAGCCATCGAGCTGCGCATGCGCAGCTACGGGGAATAACGCGGAAAAAGGCGACTATTGACATGTAAGTACTCGACTTTTTTCGTTTTTGAAAAGAAAACAACTCACTGCTGTTCTTTGTTCTTCTTTTAACAAAGAGTTGTTGTCAAGCTCTGATAAAACTTACGCTTTAGCAGCATCCACCATAAGCTCTTCCGCCATAATTGTTCCCCCTCTTGCTGCTGCTTGTTTACGTCACGACTCTGCTGTGCCTGAAAGTACTGCCCCTTGGTCCTGTCACTTTCTAACCAAGCCCAAACGGTTCAGACGGGAGCTTTGCAAGATGGATTCACCAGTGAAAAACAAGGAAATGGGTGTATCCATCTGCTTTGCAAGGTTATCAATGAAGTGTCCTTGAGAAAATGTCCTCACTAGCTCAGAGATGCTGCTTGTAAAGCTGACGCTGACCTCTGGCCTTTCTAGAAAGAGTAAAGGAAAGCAGAGCAGCAATCAATACAGGAGCATGCTAATTGTACGCTGCTTCCTATTGAACTGTGCACGTTTGTGTACTTGGTCAAACATGAAAGAGGCCACTAGTGTTGGGAGTGTGTGGTGGTGTTGGCATGCAGTGCTGTGTCATTGAAATAAGAACGAAGCTGCAAAAAATTGGTGTTTTAGAGGTTTTGTGTCACTCGTAATTGTTTATAATTATAGTTGCAGCCAAATATGTGTATCCCTGTAATTGCTGTCATCACACAGATGTACAACACATCAACGCACAGCTCCTCTTACAGTGCTTTGATTGACAGCATCACTGGAACACAAAGGGGAGATGATCTTAAGCTAATCCTTTCACACTGACTCTCAGACACAGACACACTGGAGAGAAGGGAATTATTGTCAGGTTTTGCTCTTTCTCCACACTTCATTTCTAATCCTTTATCTTCCTTTTCTGTACTGTCCTCCCATTTCCAGTCACGCCTGCACACAATCCCACTGCCACTGCTCCACACTGACTAGACTGTGGACTATGGATCTCTATTACAAGGTCTCCCTTCCTCTCCCCGTCCCTCCTTCTCTTGCTCCTGACTGATGTGATGTGACAGGACTCTCCTCTCTGTCCTTTTTGCTGGCTTGTGAGAGCATGCAGTCATCATCCACCTCATGTCTCTCTTCCCATCTTATCTCTTCATTTCTTACCTTGGTTGGAGCAAAAAACAGCATGGAATTACCACTTCCTCGAGCTATTTGAATTGATTCTCTGGCTGATGTATATTACAATAAATTAGGAATATCAGTTGAATGAGTTAAATCCCTTTATGAAGTCTAATCAGACAACTAGATGCATGAAGTAATTTAACTGCTTCATTTGATCTGACCTACAGTTACTCCTTATTCTTCTGGCATGGGCAAGAGTTGCATGCTATGTATGACAGTACTTTCAGAAGTATGTGCAATGCAGTTCTCCCATTGCTTTTCAGAGTAGTATGACCTCCCAGCTGCTCTACTGTAGCTGTGATAGACTGTTTCCACAGTCTCTCTGAGCACACTGAGGCCATTTCTGGTCAAGGAATTTCTCGGTTCAGGGTCACTCACAAAAGCAAGGCAGTTTTTTCAACATGTACGGTCTATTTAACTTGAATCATACTGACCGTAAACCCACAGATCCCAGAAGTACACTGATGAGAACATCTCACTAGTGCTTTATTGTATCATTTATATTTTTCATGACTTTGTCAAAGGATTTGTTCCCTAATGGCTTCATCCGATAGCTATGTGATTCTGTTTAATTTAGCTTTTTTAAGAAATACCAAAGCATTCATGTCCTCTGGGAAATGCAGTCAAAAGCAGCTTACTCCGTATGCGCAGTTTGAAATCAATGGATGGAACTGTTTATTGAGCTCCTGTTTGACTTGGGGCCCAATTTAATGTATCACACTCTTTCATTGAGGTCAGGCAGGCAGACACAGTTTCAGTTGATTATTTTTTAAATCTCAGACATGAAATATGTCACTGATAATGTTTAGAAAAAAGATAAATTAACATTTTACCTTGATGGTTGTTACTCAGAGCAGTTATCTTCCTTCTTATTGTTATAGTTGTTGTAAGGTTACTGTTTAGGGCATGTTTAATTCTCTTTTTCGTTTTGTATGGAGTTCCTTGTAGTATTCTGTGCCATATCTTGCTTGGGCTAAGAGAACCAAGGACTTTCCTGAGGTGGTAAAGGACCAGATATCAAAGGTATTGGGACCATTTACGATTAGGGATAAGGAAATCTGGCACAAACATGGTCCCAGTACCAACATGTCAGACACCTACAGTATTGAATTACATCACAGATTTTGGTGCTTCATTCCAGTACCCCCCCAACTCTGACGTTACTAGAGAAATGTCTCTGCTTTGCTCACATGTTCCTATTGAGGCACATTTTCTCTATTGTTTTGCCTCTGATTGACACCACTATATTCATTTAGTTTGAACCATGTACATGAAGTTAGTCATTTGATTTACTTGAATGGTCTATTGTAATCTTTTTAACCCTCAAGAGATCCTTTAAAATCCAACTTAATTTGTTCCTTCGGGCAGAAATCATTCACCCACCTAAAACTGCTGTAAAAAAAGGATAAATCACTATTTTTTTCTACTTTAAATGAGTCAGTCTTGTAAAACTACTTCAGCCTGAAATATACATATCAAACAATAATTATATTTTGGAAATATTAACCCTTTAAAGGCCATTCCTGTGTCATAACCCCACTGTTTTTTCATTAAAAAAAAAAAAACACCTTTTAGCTGTAGACTGCTGTAACTTGTTTTTATTATTGAATGAACACAGAGTGTGCGTGAAGCTGGACATGAAAGAGACACTCACAGACACACACATGCACACACACCCCCACGCACGTGCACACCTACACACACCCTAACCCACACACGCACACACATTCCACCCAAACCATTATCCAACATCAAAAGTGGCACACAACTAACATTTCTTTCTTGAGAATAGGGAAAAAGTAGAAACATCTGGTTGACTAATATGAAAATTAAAATCTGAAGGCCAGTAATACAAAATTAAATCTTAACAACAAGGAATGCATTAGTCTAACTTAAGATAAATGTGGGATCAAAAGTGGCATTTCAATGGTTTTCAATGGGGCAATTTATTCCGAAGGAACAAATTTGTTGTTTTTTTTTCATAGCTTAGCCATTTTGGGCTAATTTAACGAACTGATACAACTATTCAAAAATTTGTTAAAAACTAATATCCTCTGGCAAGTTTGAGCTTTATTCATTCAACACAGCCAAAATGGCATGAAAATATAAAACAGAATGTACAGAAAATGGTCCCAGGAACCTCTGAGGGTTAAGATATTTTTCTAAATCCCTTACTATACCAAGAAAGTTTCTGTTCATCCACTGACTTTTAACAAACTTTTTTCTCTAGAAGTATCAATTCAGGCACCATTAAGGCATCTTTTATAAAGTATCAGCTTAAAATGAAACAATACCCAACTCTATTCACACTGTTGTCTAAACTGAAACTGAATATCTTCAACCCAGTTCAGACAAAAGATCAGTGGTGAGATGAGTAAAAAGCTGCTTGCAGCAGGCCACTCGACTGCATTTTGAAAGCCTGCAACTTCACACTAAAGTTGTCATGATACCGAATGGAGAATTTCACTATGTTACTAGTCAAACTCAAACAATACTGATACCTGTTTCAATATCACAGCCACAAAAAAATCATCTGGACACCCAAAAGTGGTACATTTCTTTTTCTTTTTTTAACCTGCATGAAGGAAAGGATCACTGAACAGTAAACATATCAAATTTGGCAGATGTTTTTAAAAGAAATAAAGCAAAATCTAAAAGGTTTTTCTTAAAAAGTACCTAAATTTAATCATTTCCTTAAAGGATTTAACTGTGAGAAATGCAGTGATTCTGCTGTCTGTAACTTCTTTTTTTTCCCTTAATTTAGATTATATTATGGCGGTCAGCTTTTCTGACGGGCTGTGAGGCAGTCATCTGCGCACGGGTTTGGATGTAAAGGAATGCTTTAAGGGATCAGGAGACATCGCTGTCTCTCTCCTCTGCTCTCATTGTCTGTAAGAGACATTCATAACTGTAGTTCACACCTCTGCAGCTGGGAAAGACACTATATTACTTCTACAGCAACAACTCTGTGCTTCATTATCACCTCTACTTTTCATGCCTGTCTTATAGCTGCATTTAACTTGTAGTGTAGGACCTGAATGACCCTACAAACGTACAAAACATCAGTAATGAAATAGGCAAATAGGCTGTCACTGTAAGAGTAATAGATTAATTCTGGTACAGGAGCGACTCAGTGTTATTCCATCTAAAAAAAAGAAGGTATTGGCTAAAATGTGCTTTGACATAACATTATATTTGAAATTGGCAAAAATCCACACATTGCATCCCTGATCTATAGGCCTCAATTTGCCCAGCATGCATTGTTGGGGTCAGCTTTTGACCCCCTATTTTTGTACCATTTTCTTTAATTGGTAGAGCTGTCTAAACCGGGGGGGGGGGGGGGGGGGCTTTTTTTTTGTTGAAGGTAAAATACAGAAAAATATAAGGATGACAGGGTCGCTTTGAGTCAGTAAAACCAGTTCTATGTACTGTAGGTAAGGAAACACCTTGCAGAAAGAAACAGCCTACATCACAACTTTCCATTTATAGCTGTAAAGGCAAATAAATGGTCATTGCTCAGGACTTTGGCATGGTCAGTCAGATTTCAGGGTGGCCCTGATCAGCCCCAGATACCACTGGATCCATGCCTCTTAAGGAGACAACACTGTGTTTATCATAGAGGGGGAGTGATTGCTCATCATTCAGTCAGTTGAAGACGATTCACAACCAGAGTTAGCCGAAGACCCAGTGTGCAGATTTGTTTGGAAAACCTTTTTGCTTTTTGACAAAATGTCTCAAAGTTTGAATTTGTCACGCTGTTTGAAAGCTGATAAAAGAAAAAAGGAGCCATCTGAGGACTCTGTTCAGATTAACAAGACACTGAGCAGTGGTTCAAGTCGATATGCCCAGGAATACTTGGGCAGAGGAGCCTTAGGCGAACTCGCCAAAACTGTGAACTTATTCACAAAAAGGATGTCGCCCTTAAAATATTCAAGGCAGAGGACAGTAAAGACGCAGACAGAGAGGTCAACATGCTTGGTGGTTTAAAGCATGACCCATGTATGCAGGCAGCCCAGGTTAAAATCTGGCCTGTGGCCCTTTGCTGCATGTCTCTCCCTGCTCTCTTCCCTCTTTCTGACTCCACTGTCCTCCTCTAGCCAATAAATGCACAAAATGCCCAAAGATAAATCTTAAAAAAACAAAAAAACAAAAACAAAGGAAGTATGTTATAGCTCCATATTATCTTAGAACATTTTTATTAAACAGCTAAATCCCAGTTGTCTTTTTCAGGCCTTGAAAGGTGTTTCATAGTATGACTCAACACAATCAGCTCTAAATTTGTAGTATCCTCCAAATGTTTCGTGGGATTCTCTATTACTCACCATCTTCATTGTAGTAGTGTTACTATAGGTTTGTCACTTCCATTTGTTTCCTGCCAAACTGGTTTATTTGGAAAGAAAGGTAGTCCAGTAATACGCTTAGATGAGGGTGACCACAGATTCAATTAGTTGTATGTTTTTTTTGTACTGATAACCTCTTTACATTGGTACAGGAGGCAAAACACCAGAGGACAGACTAACAAGAAGTAGGCTTCTTGTTTTCATGTTCTTAGAAGTCTGAAGTTGGTAAAAGATTTGATGTTTCGGGGCCTTTTTAGTATTTTATATCTTGACGTGATCACACAGTTTTTGTTGTCTTTAGTTTGTCACTAAATCAGCATATTAAATCACTGGAAGAGCTACAGTTTTCCTAATGTAATGAAAATACGATTTTAATTAACTCTGGCAAATTGCAAAAGTTTTGATATTAAATGTTTCTTTGTAAAGCAGCAGTTCCTGATAATGTAGGGACTTGGGCCTTTTAAGCCTCTGTTGGGCCAAGTTAGAAATAGGTCTAGTAAGGCTTGCCACAGACTGGATGACTTTGAAATCTTAAATGGTTTTAAAAACATGGGAGACCACAGACAATTTCAAACAAATTTTTATCTTTAATCCTCCGAACCCACACACTTGACAACTCAGCCAGACTGTCAGATCACTGGAGACTACACACCTGCTGACCTGAAATATCAAACGTTTGATATTTACAATTCTGGGATACAGATGCGAGGTGTGGGAGACTACAATGTGACTTTGGGCAGTAAAAAAATCATGTTAACACCACATACTTTAGGATTATTCAGACAAATAATCATTCGCAACTAGCCTTCACTTGAGGTACACCCCCATGATCATCAAGTGAGTATTGGGCCTAATCCTGTAGTGTGGGGCCAGCCTAACTTGAGAGGGGCCAGTTAACATCCTGAGTACTGCTGAGGTTCCTGTGAGCAAGGCAAACCCATGACTGCTCAGACGGGTCATCATAAACAGCGGCCCTCACTCTAACATCTCCTCATTAGTACATCCCCATTGGATCATGTCTTTGCATGTTCATGTATTTCAGACTAAGAAGTTTCAAGCCTGCCAGAGTCAGAGAAAGGTGCTCAGATTGTGTTGAAGTTATGGACTCTATCCCTGATGTTCTTTTTTGCCTTTCTTCCTTCATCGGCCATCCATCTCTGTCTCCCTTTTGCCCTCTCCACGTCTGCCTCCCTCCCTCCCACCACAGTGTGTAGAGGTCATAGCCCCAGCTGAGCCACAAGCTGTTGTTTCCTCGCACTGACTGCTCTACCTGCTAATACAACCAGCAAGCCTGTTTTTATAAGATTAGGCTCTGCATGGGGAAGGTCTCACTCACAGCTTTAGTACAAATGACAAAAAGAAGAGGTGTTGGATCGAACACATCATTAGAAACACTAACAATAACAACAACCATACCTGGACAGGCATTAATCGTTTCTGTGATGAGACGAGACGGTGACATCCTCAGTCACATCATGTTGATGAAATCTTAGATGTTAAGCTGTCAGTGTTGAGATGCTTTTACATTCCACTCCCACAGATATTATGCTAATGAGTGTTTGTGCTCCAAAATAGAGGTACAGAAGCACAGTTTGTATGTGAAAATATTTTTTTTTTCAGATGTACCATCTAGGCGCAAATTCAGCCTCTGATGCTGTTAAATTTAGCTTTTTAGCCGCTGAGAATTTGTTCCAGTAAAAGCTGGTGAAGTCATATAAGGAATACTTTCGATTCACAGGGGTCAAAATAAACCTTTTTCTCCGATTTTCTTTGTTTATTTTCACTTTGATTAAAATTATTGTGATGATAAGTGTTCTATTTTGCCCCATCCAGAAGCTCAATGCTCCGTTGTTACTATTCTGCTCCCATTTTTCCTTCATGAGAGAGTGTTTTATGCTGTGTTTTTTTCTGTATTGCACTTCTTGCTGCTGCCTTCTGCACACAAGTGTGAATATGCTGCCATGAACTGGCTTTGTATGTATAGGTACTAAAAATAAACAAAAATGAATAGTGTGAGTATTAAGAGAAAATGGCTTGGATTCTCATTTTCAGTGACTAATTGTCACTCAGTCTTGTCTGAACTCTTTGACTTTCCATAGACAGCCTGGATATGTTTTTGTTTACTCTAATTTGTCCTGAAAGCTGCGGTCTGTCTGAGGCAGCTGTTTTCTGAAGCTCATCTCTCAGTATCTACAGGAGGAGAGGTGGGGATACAGAGGGGTTGTGGGGAGGGCTCAGGGGCTGGGGGTTAATTTGGTTAAGGGAGGTAACTATGAGATATGGTGGGGAAGGAGGCAGACTTTTTGACACAGCCACTCGCTGCTGCTGGGCTGTGATGTATAACGGCAATACTAGTGAGCTTGCAGAGAGTCGGATGGTCTGTAACACACTGACACACACACATCCACACACACAGGGCAAATGGCACAATTGAACCAAAGGGTGCTCTCATATCAGGCACAGGCTCTAGTGTGTAAGGTGGATTAAGGTATCCTTTTGATCTCAGTGAACGTCTTACATGAAAAAGAATAATGTGGAGGACAAAATTGTATAGAAACCTTTTTCCACAAGGAGCTCAATCAAGAATATGATGGTTTAAGTGGCTTCTGCAGAAGCCCCGGCCAGCAGCACACGGCTCAAAGCAGAGAACTGATTTCCTCCTAGACGATGTGATTGTGTAAAACAGAGCCTGTTGACTCCGCTTCCAGGCCCCCGTAATTGGGGGCAATAGAGGAGCCTGGTGTTTCCCCTCTAGATGAAATCTCTGGTTTGGCTCAGACAGGGTGTGAATTACAGTCTACTGTTCCCAGCATGGGAAGAAAATGATGCATGTGTCAGTGTGTGCATGTATTTATTTGTTTGATAGTGTTGGGATTCCCCTGTGATTGTCTTTTCTTTGTGGTGGAGAATATTTCCTCCGGAGACTGTTCACGTGCAGCTAAGTGATTGCAGCTGAAATTCAGGACATGTTTTGGACTTCCTCAATGAGACAGCCTGATATGTTGCACTTACAGAAGCCCCTGGATCATGTGATGAAGTGTAGATGTGTCAGTGTTTTAAACGGGACCTGTGAGAGTATTCAGTTCAACATATATGTATTCACACGCTCACACAGCCTCAGGCTATATCTTCAACCCTACTCCCTGGTCCCCTGGGTGTTCAATAAATGAAGTAAATTTCAACAGCAGGGTGTAACTTACTCTGTTTGTTGTGGTCTATACTATGGCTGGCAAAAATCATCATCCTGATTGCTTTGATATTGAAGTCACAACTATCTACCATGATTACTGATTTTCCAACATATCACAGGCATTTATTGAACATGAACACTGTGAATACACTCTGACCACTTTGAAAAACAAGTAACAGATGTGGAAGATGACCAGATTCCAGCTGTGGCTCTTTTGGCCATGTTTCTAGTGTATGTTTGTAGTTCTTGATGTGAGACACTTTTGCACCATGGGTGAATTTGTCCACTGAGTTAGCCCCCCTCCCCCATGACTTTAGGTGTTCCTAAAGCAAGCATAGTGCATATATTTCCTCAGTATGAATTGCCTTGCTATGAGATTGACTGTTTGCATGGTTCTTGCCAGAGGAGACCCACCTTTCAAGAGTTACTGCAATCTGACTTAATGTAAAATATTTAATTTTCTTAAATGTGTAGTTTAACTGTGGACCAATAAAGACACATTTAAAGTGTTAAATCAAACTATATATGAGTTTCACACTGTCTATTTTTCTGTGTTTTACTTTATTATAGAGGTGTGACTTTACCTGAACAACCTGGTTGGAGATCTATTCTCTTGTTGTTCTTGCCAGTAAGGAAAGATCATGGTTTGCTATTCCACTCTTAAGTACCTACTCAGTACTTAAAGTCAACTTTAAATTGAGTACTTTTTACTTTTACTTGCTCAGATTTATAGATGAGTACTTTTCCTTAAGTAAATTTCAACTAGAAAACTGTACTTTTACTTGAGTAAAATAGACTGCTACATTTTCTATTGCTGCCAATAACCTCTGTCAGATAAATTTGTAGCAAAACAGCTGCTAATGTTTTTATTGGTCCATGTCATGAGTAGCTTAAAACTGTTGATCTTTGCTGATTTGAAAAGCGTAACCAGCTGAGAGACACTACATCATAGGGTTAAAACTCATATGACTGGTATCTACATTTGTTAATGGGCAATAATGTCTTGTCGCCATTTATATGAGGAAAAACAAACAAGCAAGAAAGTCAGATGATGAAAATAAGACAAAATTGAGGTTGGAAAGGCAGTCAGAAGTGATGAATGCTTCATGGTATGTCAGGAGACTTAGTCAACATAGCCTTCTTAAAGCTGAGGTAAAGAGTCTTTTATACACAAAAGTTGTAAAGTTGCACTGATATCTTTAAATTAACTACATGGAAAAATCTGCACAAGGCTTGACTATTTCTATCTAGTTATTGTTGCTATTTTAATGCTTTAGACTGCTCTCTGTCAGGTAGATGTCAAGTGCTAAACAGCACACTGCATGAGCAGCCCTTTTTTATTTATTTTACCACAGCAAAGATTCACAGGAACATGTGGTTTTGTGTGAAATGTAGATAAAATGTTGGTTGGAAAAAAAACCTCACATGAACACAAATAAGAGAAATAAGAGATACGTCTTTGTCAATAGGGGGCAGCAACATCTACATTGAAGTAGCATGTTCAGGATGACTTCAGTCACATTTAATTGCTCTCATATGCTATTAACTGATATATAGCTAGCCCATGTAGTTGAATGACATCCACTGACATCTTTCATAACAATGTAGTTTTGGTCCTTTAACCCATCTTCACTACTGCCTTTTAGAATGTTCAAGTTGTTAACAGGAAATAATGTTATGATAATGACCTTTTTTGGTAACACTGAGCTTTATGTCACTCTAGCAAAGTCATAGTTATTTAGGGACAGCTGTACACTTGTGTAACATTAAGATTACAGCTGACCCACACACGTGACCTTCCTGACACCATGGTCATCCCTCTTCCTTGACATTTACTGTTTGTTTCAAAGACATATTTAACACCTTTGTACTATTTTGTCTCAGAGGAGTCTTTGGATGAACAGCATACTGCAAAAAAAAGTTGTGAGCATTCATTTATTTACATGTGAGAATGAGAAATGCAGTGTTCATAATCGATGTAAAAAACAGGATAAAAGAAATCACAGTTTGGAGAAATGTAAAATAGATCACCAGTTGCAGTTTGTATAGGTTTAGATTGCCTCAGGCAGGATTTCACATTTTTTCTCGTGGGGTAGAGTGTGGAGGAGTGGGGGAAGGGTTGTCACATCACCTCGAAGTTGTTCTTAACGCCTCCATGAAACCTTGAAATACTCAGAAACAGGAATACACTGAAATCTCTGCTAGTCATATTGATGCTTACCACACCCAACAACACACACCGCTCCAAAACACACCAAGACAGCTCAGTACAGATGCATCAGCTCTCTATAAAATAGATATCACAATTAGTGAAATAGGCTAATTATTTTCCCTGTTGTGAAGCCATTGTGTTGTGCTTGCACGAAATACAATGGTGCACAGATTTCTTTAGCTTTATTCATTTGCCTGTGAGATCAGTAGATCTGCACATTTCAGAGAGGGTTTGATACCTAAATAAGAAAGCACTCTCTCTCTCTCTCTTACCCCTGCTGTATCTTTCTTTATCCCTCTCTCACATACAAACACACACACCTCTTCAGACAGAGAAGATGAAGCTAGGAGCATGCCTGGGAATATTTCTTCTCAATTTGCGTGTCGGTGCTGTGGATACGGGGATGCAGGCGGAGGCCCTCCTTCGTCATGGAAACACCAATTTTTAATCTTGGGTGCTTAAACCAATGAATTCAAACATCTCACATACGCTAACAAACTCTCTCACTAATGCATGCATCCTGCATAGATTTATAATGTGTTGTGGACCAGAATCAAACATCATTTCCAGAGGTGAAAATGTAGAATAAAATGAGTTGATGTCCAAAGGACCAAAACAACACCTGGATTGTTGATAATGTGAGTCTGGATTAGCGCTGAGGTGAAGCACGTCTGATAACTGTTAAACAAAGTGCTAACTGAGACTTGGAGAAGGAATAAGACTTCCTTCACAGCATATGAAAACAAACTGTGATAGGCTGTGCAAGGATGATAAAAACAGCTTTGCACGTTTGTTACAAAGACAATGTTTTGTGAATTTCAAGTTTGTTTTCTTCCTAAGTGGTCTCAGTTGTTGAAGATTAAATGAGCACAATGCCATTATGTCCAAAACCACCTTCACCAGACAGTTTTAACCTATTAGAATATACTATGAAACACAAAAGTGGGTTCTTTATCCTGTACTTTATGAAACAAAGACATTTCCATCAGCCAATTAGACTTTGGCCACGCCCTTTTTCTTTCATTTTCACACGCAGCTCTGACGGTATCCCTGGCTACTGCTGGTAACCTTGGTGATTCCGGCGGAGATATGCTGCAGTCAGTGGGCGTCACCAGGGCGTGATATGAAAGCATAGCTGGAGCAGTGTGTGTGTGAGATCCAGCCTCTGTGAGAGCTTCATTTTGACGTACCCTTTGATGATGGCGCTGGCATTCGAGCAGCCACACACTTACACAGAGGAGGGAAAGGGGATGGGGGGTTGGGGGGCTGTGAAATATGAAACGATGGCATCTAAGTTCAGGTACATTCATTTATTAGTTATGATTCTTCATGACCGAAGGTGTTTCTAAGTGTTTTTATACTTTAGATTCTTCTTCTGGCCAAACTGTAGTCTGTTCATGTCCCTCCCTGTGGGATTGGGAGGCCATAGAGCCAGCACTTCTTTCTCTTTGTGATTTATGGCCTAATATTTGTGCCTAATCAACAGTATTGTATACTGAAGCTCACAACACAGCAACACAGATGCACCTCCTCAGCATGGACACTACTATATTTGTTTTGCTATTAAGGCTAGATAATAAGCTAATCAATAGAGAAAATTAGCATCTGGAACTGCAAGGTGCAAACATAGTGCAATTGCGGGTGCATCTTTGAATTGCTGCACTGCTAAGGGATTGATAAATTATCAGTACTTATTTTGTTTTTCTACGTTTTGTAAAAACAATCTGACTGCTTTTAAATCTCTTTGAATTAAGTTTGTGAGTTTGACGATGCAAGGACAGCTCATAAAAAAATGTATTGTGAACCAACGAGAAAGACGAACTAACAAATCCTTTTTCCGCTTTGCTACTTTGTGCTTTTCCGACCCACTCCTGCCTTTTAATGTGCATAATCCCTCCCTGTTATCTCAGGCTAACGTACCAGGATGAGCTGAGCAGAGTGGAGGAGATGCACTCGCAGGCTGAAGCTAGCAGTTTCCCAGAGAGGGTTGAGGGGGAGGCCAGTGATGTTCACTCGTCTGTCGAACACGCACACTGTCTGTCTTTCACCAGAGAGAGACTCCCTTTGGCCTGGGCCGCCTTCATCAACACATTAGCAATATGCTGGGGCCAGCGTTTTCAACTTACTACAACAACACACAGATGCTATCTGGAGACAGAGGGAAAAGTGGGGAGGATGTGCGAACAACATCGTCACTGACTACAGACAATATGTAGATGACTTTATCGCCACTCTGTGATGCTTTGCCTCATTTCCTCGTCCTTTCACACATTTTTTTCTTCTGCTCCTTTCTCTGATGTTCCTCTCCCTTCCCTCGCACCATCCCTCTGAAAGAGAGGTCATTACCAGATTCCCCCCCAGGATCTTCATAATCAAATATTTGACCTAATGAAGGGATTTAATTACTGGTTGCCCAGCACTGGAGGTGTCAGACTACTGCTCCCCGTTTTCATTTTCCCAGCAATTTATCACCATCCTGACAGCCAGGGTGTGTATGCATATCCAACTCTGTCTGTTCGGGGCATGAGTGTCTGTGAAAATATTCTTAAAAGCAGCATGTTGGAGGCGTGAGTGTGGACC
Source organism: Cheilinus undulatus (assembly GCF_018320785.1). NCBI lineage: Eukaryota > Metazoa > Chordata > Actinopteri > Labriformes > Labridae > Cheilinus > Cheilinus undulatus. The sequence goes on along the minus strand of NC_054874.1, from coordinate 23,500,297 downwards.
TGTGTGCAGATTTGTTTTTCGTCAGCATCTTGTGACTGCGATAAAAGAATGGCTTGTTAGAAATGCCATCCACACTATGCTAATGCTAATTCTTTTGCAGCGAAAGTAAAGCTTAGCATTCTTTGTGTGAAATTTGAAAAAATAATAATGATCATAGATGTGTACTGTTTGCCTGATTTCTCCATGTTAACACAGAGAAACTGCTTAGCATACAAAGCATAGAGAACAAATGTGCTTCCTTTTCAGACACCATGATTATCTGTTTATAGGACATTAGAGGGTGCGGGTGCACAGTGGTGGCCTTTCCAAGTGTAAAATGAACAGCAGTATGCAGGCTTATGTGTGTGTCCAGACCATTTAGATTTTACTATAAATTAATAACCAGACAGAATCACAGCCCTGGAATAGGAAGGGCGAGGAGCTGAGGGGACAAAACAGGAAACAGAAACAGAGGGAGGACAGGCGGATGAAAAAACTCCTAGTCATTCTGTTTGCATGGTCCTCTCGTATAAATTTACTTTAAAGAGGAATGAGATAACAGGGGATAAAAGGGGAACAAAGAAAATGTGCTTCCACATCCTAAACACCTTCTAAATCACTGCTCTGTCAAACTTAAAGAATATTTGTATTTTAAAAGCTGCAATAAGGACTCTTGGTTGGCATTACTTAACATGAGGCATTTGTCATTCTCAACAGCTGCTACCAACCCTCTTTAACGGCTGTTTACTATTGAAAATGACTAATTTTTCATATTTACTGGGTTACACTGTAGACAAACATAGTTGAGTCATAAAGTCTGACAAATCAACAGACTTACAAAAACACAAATGTTTTTGCCAGACAACTTTTAGTCTGGTACAAATTGCTTTGTAAAATCTGTGGTCAATTGCTTTGAAGCTCTGTTTTATTTTTTAAGTTCTATTTTTATTTAACCTTGATTCTTTCCAAAGAGACACAAATCATTTCTCAAAAGGACTCCTTGCCAAAATATTCAATAGAAAAAAAAACTAAAAACCATAGAAAACAAAACACTTGATATCCAAAAGGTCTTTTCAATTTGCTAGTTGTTCACCAAATATTTTTGTTTTATTATGCAAAAATCAGCAGTAATGATCTAAAACGCAGCATTTCGACAAGGGGTGTGAATCAAACGGTAGTCTCATGATTTCTGATTCTGATTCAGAATTCCAGGTCATGATGCATTCCCCACGTTACAAAAGGATACTTATTTCAGGATCAAAATCTGTGAATCAAGAGACTGCTAATGATTATTTGGCATTAATAATTACAACCAAATGTGTTCAATATAATCTTAATATAATCAATATTATCTGTTTATGTAGTATTTTTACCATCTGACCAGTCTGCTTCATCCTCTTCTTCAAAGACAACATCTATGTATGCTTGACCTCCAAAGACGTTCATATAAATCATTGTAAGAATAGTTATTTGTATGCATAAACAGACTAAGCATTTCAGAAACTAGCCAGTGAAATTATGATGTAATGTTGTAAGGGAGAGTAAGTCTTTTAAAACAGATGATAGATTTTTTTTTTTTTTTTTTTGTCCATTCAGAATTGGCAAATGGATCATTAAGGTTATTCAATGGTGGTCAGTAGTTGTTGGCTGTTGTTCTGCTTATTTTAAAGGTAACATATTATGCAAAAAAAAAAAAAAAAAAAAAAAAAACACTTTTTCAGGCTTTTCTAGCAAAAATATGTGCCCCTGGCCTGTCCACAATCCCCCCAAGAAGCAGAAACATCCATTCCTCATCTTTTAGAAAATGTGTGCTGAAATGAGCAGTTCTCAGATGTCCCCTCATGATGTCGTGGAAATTAGCAATACCCCCCAGGTTTAGTTGGCCGTCCCCGCTTGGAAAAAAGTTCCGCCCTCCACTCTTGATCCTCCTCTCAGGATCAGGAAAGCCACATCAGTTAAGCCACATCCATTTCCTGAGAGGGATGGAGTCAGACAGCTCATTAACATTTAAAGTTACAGACACAGAAACAACTCGCTCTGAGCAGGGCTGAAACAGAGGGGTTTTTAGACATGTAAGAATCCAATACTGGAGTGTTTTTTAAGCAAAAAACTTCACAGGCATGTTTTGAGACCAATATAAACTTGTCTTAAAGGAGTAAAATATATGACCTCTAAGTCCAAGTGGTAGCATGTGATGTAGCTTGAGCATTTAACCTGTTCTTGAGGTACTTCACTTTGATTTTGGACCCCTGAAATTTTAATATAACATACAGTAAAATTACCATGACTTTTACGAATTAAAAAATCATTGGGGTCTAAAAATTGAACGTAGATATTCCAAAGCTACTGTGTTAAGAGTTTAAATGTCTATATTCTGACGACTAAAAGAACACGACATTTTATTTAGTTCTGTTAAATTAAATCACTTAGACATGCCACAGAATAAACACACTCAAAAAAAAAAAAAAAAAAGAAAACAATGTTTTTTATGCTTTTACTTTGCCTCCCTCCTTTCAAACATACAAAAACACTTTAAGATCATACTAATGACAACAGCCTGGGGATATGATTTGAATGAAAGACTCCTATAGTGGGATTCTGCTTACGTCCTCTTGCAATTATTTCATCCCAAAGGTGCCACAGTCTCAGCCTATAAAAGTCATTAATGAACTTATAAACATTTATCACTCATATATTCAACAAGCTAACGTTAGTTTGTTCATGCTTGTTGCCAGACTGACCCGCACTCACAGACGGACACACAGACTGTCTCTCCTCTAGTCTGTCAGTCCGTCCCTGATGTTTTTATCCAGTCTCATATCGTAACAAAAACGAATCTAAAGTTCTGCCGGAGTTTTTGCGACAACGAGCTATTTTTAGATCGCTAGCGTCTCATCTCCATCATTAGACACGGTTGATGATGATTACACAGGTTTATCGCTAATTATCGGATTATAATCAGGGAAGTACTAAACTAAACGAAATCAAAGTTTATCAGCCGTCTATGTGTGACGACAGACAGGAAGTTGAGACGCCGGTGTTGGTTTTTCAAAATTAAGTTAGAGTGTAGTGTCATATTTAATGATTACAATTTCAAACTCTTATTATGGTTCGTACATGTGTGCAGATATAGACTATATGTTTATATGGATCCATTCATACAATATAATTTACATTTTTAACATCTGAAAACAAAAAAATCATAATTCCAATTCAGGCCAATTCTGAAGGCATGGCAGCTTTTATTTTGGTTTGGCGGTGCGCCACGATCAATTACATGCAGCGGAAACCCTGAAGTACTCGACTTTTGTCATTTTTGAAAAGAAAACACCTCACTGCTGTTTTTTGTTCTTCTTTTAATGAAGAATTGTTGTCAAGTTCTGATACAACTGGTGCTTTAGCAGCATCCACGCTAAGCTCTTCCGCAATTATTGCACCGGCCTCTTGCTGCTGCTTGTTTACGTCACGAGTCTGCCGCGCCTGAAAGTACTGCCCCTCATTGCTGATTGATCCTGTCACTTTCTAACCGGGCCCAAATGGTTCAGATGGGAGCTTTGCAAGATGGATTCGCCAGTGAAAAACAAGGAAACAGGCGTATCCATCTGCTTTGCAAGGTTATATCAACACTGGGTCAGGCTTCCTTTTACTCTGGGTTTGAAGAATCCATGTGCACCCTCACTCTTGACTTCAGTGAAATTGAGACTTGCTAATTGCTCAGCCTTACTGTCTGTACAGTCTAGGAGCAGTAAGACATTCAATCAACATTTGATTTAATCACAGTATGGCTGATACAGCACTTTTTCAAATTGCAGAAGGTGCAATATTGCTTTGATCTTAAATGTGTGTCAAAATACCATTTTAATTCCTCTCACAGAGATGTTATGCTCTAAATATCATGCAAACATTCAGATGAAATTTCTCTAGACCAGTTCATAAAAAATTCTTCTTTCCTTGTTTTTGTATGTTATTTTCTTAATCAAAATGAGAATGGCATGAAAATGATAGTTTCCTTAAATACAGCAATTCATATATTATTTGCAATACAAGTTAAATAAAAGTAATTTTTTTTTTCAGTATTGTTCAGCCCTAGTAGAATATATCAAATATTATGCTGTTGTGTTATCCTCCCTGTAGACACTGAATAACTCTACCATGTTGTTAGCTCTTAGCGCTGAGGCTGCTTCCTCTTTTTTTCTGGTGCTTAACAGCAGGTCACGTACCACGCCGCCACCTACTGTTTCGGAATAAGTAGTCTCGTGAGAACGAAACAAACGCCTTTATTATTGGTGGATTTTATCAGTTAATATTTTATTATTGCGATAATGAAAATATGTAAAATAAATGCAGTATCGGCCGATAATTTATCTGTACCGATAATTATCATGCATTCTTCATGTATAATGGGACATCTTCCAGCTTTCCATGAGTTGTAGTTCTGTAGGTAGTTGGCTGCTGTGACACGCAGCTAATGTCTAAAACAATAACGTTTTCAGTCTGTATGGGCCCCCTTTAGCTTTCCTTGCGGACACACACAATCACAGCCTGGCATGACATCCTACATAGAACACTGTGTGCCGTGATTATGGCTGACAGACTAACGGCCTCTCACTATCGCTCAATTTGACACATTAACTGACACCAAGGAAAACTCACCATCTACAGCAAAAATCTACTTTTTCTTAACTAAATAGAACAGTTAAACACATTTTCCAGTCTGTTACAATAGAATTAAAAAACAGGCCAAATTCATGGGAAAATGGATCTACCCATTTTAACACACACTTTTTTTTACATAATTCTGACCAACTGGGTAAAAAAATCTTCAAATCTGGCAACACTGGTGACGGAGTAGCTAGGCAGCATTCAGGTACAGTGTGAAAGGTAAAGAGGATACACAGAAGGAAATTCTTACATACTACTCAGCCAGAGTTGGTTGTGATTGAACTGGCTACTGGTGAAAATGTTCTTATTCAGAATCTTAGAAGTTAATAAAGGCATTTCTGAGAGATTCCGTCTTTTTCTACATGCATCTTAGCTAAAATTCATGCGTATAGAAAAAGTTAAGTGCTTACTTTTTAACCTATAAAAATCCTAAGCAGTGTGTGGTATACTATGTAAGTAGACAAATGGTGAGAGTTTTGCTAAGGATAGTGCAGCTGTTGGAAGATACACTTCAAGATCAGATATTCCAGGAATTTGTAAGAAAAATATGTATTTTTTTTTTTTTTTTGCATTTGATCAGATCTCAGGTGCATGTAGGGTCAGGAAATTAAGTCAAATGAATACCATGAATCACAGTTTCACTTTGAATTTTACAGAGGGCCTATCACAGATCAGTTTCTTTCTGACAAAAGCTTTAAGTGAGTGGGGTTGTCTACAGTTCAGCTTACTGCAGATAAGCGACTGTCAGTGTAGTATGCAGACAAGGGGAAAGAAAGCCTGCTGATCCAGTTATGCTTCACTTCCTTATAATCATTTTTCCACTGGTGCCCCTAACCCCAGTATCCAGATCAAACCCCCGAGGCCTGATCCTGATCTGTCAGCCCTGCTCTGCCTCCTGACCCTGTGAGAGTTTAATAAGTGTGCAGGGATATGAAGAAATGTGGCACTTTTCCCAGACTTGGTCCCTTTTCCAAGCCTGTCCAGGACTTTTAAGGCTAATTCTCTTAAATGAGTAGAAGTCACATTAAATGTTGGAGGGAAGAGGACCTGGGGACTGTGTTTGTGTATGTGCATGCATTACTTAAAATCACTTGAATCACTAAACAGTGAATCAAAGCTCATAACAGACCTAAAACGTAGCAACCAGGAGTGGTTAAACATTGTGTGTGCATTGATATTACATTAATTTCCTGGAACTTATGGAGCATGTTACTCGTTTTGAAATGTTGCCGTCCTCTATCCTTGCTTTTATCTTGTAACCCAGAGTAACCCATTCCAAATGAACTGTGTAAGTGTAAAATTGAAAACAGCTTTGTTTCTCTGTTTCTGCTCTCCGTGTCTAAATAGTTGTGTCATTTCAAAGAGACCAGTTTCATTTGAAAGCAGTCTTCTGTAACCTTACGGCTTACAGGAATATCAATAGCATTACCACTGTGCTTTCTTTGACACATCTTGAAGCTTCTCCTCCACACAGATAGCACAAGATTCTGGCTGATAGATGTTGTGATGTTTTTGAAAAGGCCGGCTGCTCTAACAGATATCTGTGCTCCGCACGCTGTGCCCTTCTCTCTAGTGTGCTGTCTGCTGAGCAAAACTGTTATGGCTGCTATTCACTAAGTGGCCTTCAACACGCTGCTGGCATAAAGATGGTTTGACCTCCATGAATGCTTGTGTGTTTGTGTGAGTTTATGTACAGGTATATGTGAATGTGCATGTGGACTTGAACATAGAAAGTTTAGAGCAATGGGTTTAACAAAAAATCCAGCAAAGTAATATATTATGTTTGTTCCTACTCACTGTAAACTGTACCTTACCTTAGGGAAGTGACTGTGGATCAGCGGTAGAGTAGATTGTCTCTCAGTCAGAAGGTCGGGGTCGATCCCCAGTTTCTGCAGCCTCATGTCGATGTGTCCTTGGGCAAGATACATCACCTCAAGTTGCTCCCACTACTGAGTCAGTGGCATGTGAATGCATATACAGGGGAGTAGCTAATACTGAAGGCCACTCTACATCACGTCCCCTGCCATCAGTCTGTGAAGAGGTAAGTGTGACCTGCAATGCAAAAAAGTGCTTAAATAGTCAGATGACTATTTATATTGACTAGAAAGTACTTAACACATTTAAGTCAATTTACCTTTTTCAGGTGTTATATTTCACTACACGTTTTACAGAATCCTGCATATTTCAGTGTATTTATGTGTACTTACAAGAGATTTTGAATGATTCATGAAAATACTTCTTGCATCATTCATATTTAGGATAGATGATTCTGCATTTTATTCTTTGTCAGTTAGATCAGCCATTTACCACAAAGCTTGAAAGAGCCGAATGAGAGAAGCCAAGGTTTTGCAGTTGAGGGGATTAGATTACCTTGATAAAGCTAACAGCTGAATATGCTGCTAACCATCAGTTAGTCATCGCTGAGTATCATGGGAAAATTGTCATTCCGTTTTTTTTAAAGATCTAAAGCAAAACTGCCTGAACAAGTGTCTTCAGAAATAGCATCATGCTGCTATTGGTCCACCCAAGATCTTGTAAGTTATGCCAAAGTGTAAAGCAGGAAGTCATACGATGTTATTTCATTCAGGAACACTCTCGGCATACATTCAACTTACATTTTATTGTAAAATGGATATATAATTTTACTTGGCAGAGAAGGCTCTGCTCAAAAGATGCTCCCTGGGTTAGTCAAGCAGTGTACTTTGACTTTCAAGGAAACACATGGCTAGAAACCCCCCATATGGATAGATGCATTTATGATATTGCATATCAAATACAGTAAAATTAGTTCAAAAGCAGTTACTCAATAGTAGCATGAGTCTGAATATGGGGGTGATAAAAGCTTTATGCTGTAAAGGAGGATGCTGCGGTGGAGGAGGTTAAGGTTGCCAGCAGCAGCAGCGTGGTGCATCAGCATTGATGCAAGCAGGGACTAGTGAGAAGTATGTCGTATTAAAATACATCGCTGTGTTGAGAGAAAGAGCTGTGATTGGCTGAGGCAGCTGGGAGGAAATAATTGTGTTTAGCTGGCTGTGAGCTGACCATCACTATCATGTCCTGCTTGAACTAATGCCAAGCTTCCTATGTGTCAGTTTGTAATCTTGGGATGCCCAAATTTCTCCACTATAAATAATTTATTTTTGAATTCATAATGACATATCCATCACTGTAATTATATTTATTTTGTATACCATTTAAAGACTGTAATAGGGTATAACCTTAAAGAAACAAAAAGAAACTGCTCACTTTAATGAAACCATACGTTTCAGCGCATTGATGCAAACAAATGTACAGTATCATTCCTGTATGGCATCACCTTTAATGTAAAGCTTCCCCTGACATGTTTAGTATTTGAAAACTGCTTTACCACATTTGTGTGTGGGTATGCAGGTCTAGGTGGTATAGGTGTGCCTGTGTGCACCATCCAAACTCCTCAGTGTGTTTTCTGAAGCACTTGTCAGCTTCAAAGACGAGGGTCAAACCAACAGGCACCTGACACAAGTTAACTCCACCAGCTGCTGCCATGACAACAGAAAACAAACAGAAAATGAAAAGATGGTGTATTTTCATAATGACAGCAGTGTCTCATTCGGGGGCGGGGGGGGGATTTGTCATTGTATTTTTTTTTCTGTGTCTCTGTAGTGGTGATTTTGTTAACCACAAATGATTGAACTTCATCACCTTCCCTCTTTTATTTTTCTCCTCTTGTTTGCCTGGAGCACCAAGGTGGATGTGCCTGGAAGCAAAGTTCTTCCTGAGCAGGCCTGACAGTTTCCCTTTAATATTTAACCACTGAACAGTCACGCACACACACATAACACATACGCACACCTGGCTGGACTCGCACAGAGGTGCATTCATGCAGCGGAGCCAGCAAATCATTCTCATCTAAAAATTGAAATGCAAAATGCAGAGTTTGACGGCAGCAGTGGTAACAAAAAGAAGCAGCCATCCCTCCAGGAGGACTTTGTGTCTGACGTACTTTGTGAGCTTTGTAGCAGAAACCCATGGGATTTAATATGGCGGCTGCTGATGGCACTGCTAATGACAAGTTATGTTTTCAGGCGAAGCTGCATGAGGTTGTCCATTATCTTTCTCCCTACTGGCCTCCTCCTCTCCTTCCATCCCACTCTCCCCCCTCCCTTGTTCTTTCTCTCACTTTTCTTTTTAATTACCTGATGTCTCGTCTTCTAGCCCAGACGCCAATAGAGATGTTAGCGGCACTGTCTGCTCTGAATCGTCTGTGTACATCTGATCTCTGATCTTCCCTCTAACTGTGTGTATGTGCGATGTGTGTTTTCCCTATATGTGTATCCAGACAAAACCTGTCTGTACTTTCTGTCTATGAATATGATGGCTTTTACAAGCATTCATAAAAAGCATGACTACATACCTTCTGAGCAAATTCTTATATTCTTAACAGACGAAAAGCTGATTCAAATAACGAGCAATGGAGAAATCCTGTCGGCTTTAACTTGCACAGAGATCTTTATGAACCAAACTATAACTGCAACTAACAATATCTGTCGTTATCATTAGTCAGCTGCTTATTTAGCCAACTTCCACAGGATTTTTGGCCTACAACATTTCAGCAAATAGTGAAAAATGCCAACAACAACTTTCCAGAATTCAAGTTGCCAGATCTGAGATTGATTTTTCCTTTTGTTCTGCTTTTCACAACACTGCAAATAGATAAAACAACCCAGTCATCCAAATATAAAAAAACAACAACAACAACAAAAATGATCACATTAGAAGCCAGAACAAATTACTTTTCTAATATTTTAATTGTAAAATTGTGGAATACAATGAAACAATGTTTGAAATTGTGTCTGCGTGTGTGCCACGTCTTCCCTATTTGCATGTCCATGTTTTTGTACTCCTTTCGGATTCCTGTGACTGATCTCACTGGGAGTCCCCTTCTCTCTCCTGATGCCAAGCTCAGTCTCCCCATCTGCGACATGTACGAGGACAGAAGCGGCTTGTTGCACTTCAAACACAACCGAGAGGCTCGTGGCACCCTTGGCGCTGCAGCAAAGGCGGCCGGATACTGAGACACAAAGTTACCTGCCAGTGTTTTGTGTGTGTACGTGTGTGTGTTTTTGGCAGAGGTTTAAGAGCCTTCATTTCCTCTTGTCATTGTTGGCATGGAAAAGCAACATGAGGAGGGTTAACAAAGCGGTTTGTGATGGAAAGCACTTTCACAGCATCAAATATTCACCTCCTGTAGGCTTCAGAGACGGTTGTTTTTATTTCTGTATAGAATTGACCACTTTAGTTACTTTTGACAAAAACAAACAGGAAGTCATCAGCTCTAAAAAGCATTACAAGCACTGTATAAATTTGCATTCATACGATATTAAAGCTCAAACAGTGAAATCCTAAACTGAAAGCCACTAGGTCTGTGGCCCCATGCTTTTGTGCAATGTGTGCATGTTTATAATAAATACCTTAAGACAGTTTGTCATTGTCCAACAAACAATCTTGCATGCCATGGGACAGTGAAACACTACAACACCCTATGGTCATCTTTGATGGAGATTTGATCATTTTCTTGGTAAAATAAGCATTATTTAAAGGATTGAATGTAATGACTGAGGAGGCATGCAGGCTGCTAGCCACAGTGTGCCTGGTCCAACCTGCGACAATTTATTTTAGTTGTGCGACATTAATACCATTTATTACAGAAAAGTAGAGGTTATGAAGTAATAACAACCACCCAACGCTATTAGCAACTAACTTATAAGGATGGTATATGACAGCCAAATTTTTGAATTATAAACGATTTTGGAAAATAGTTTCATGTGATTATTATCTTGTCTTAAAATGTTTTGTTTTTCACCTTTATATTCTGTTCATAGTACCACTGCCGGACAGTGGCTGTGTGGAATCTGAAAGTCATGTCAGATGCCTTAGCTGCAGCAGAGGCTGCTTTCAAGAGTTCGAGAAGTTGGCCCAGTAAAACTGCTTATTTTCAATCAATCAAAAAGCAAAGAGAATAAGATTAAAAGAAAGTAAAAGTAAAAGAAGCAAAAACTCATAAAAGGTATGACGAAACTCTTGACAGGAAGTCTTGTTACAAAGATTGCCAATTAAATGAATCAAAAGCTAATTTATTAGACATTAAAGATTTTTAAATTTACTGGCGATATGAGTTTTACAAATGTCTGAAATCATCTGTAAAGCAAGATAACCTCAGGCTGTTCAGGAGTGTGTCTGTTTAAGAACATGAAGAATGTTAAACCATGTGGACTGGGACTGGAAATAAAATGCGGAGCACATGAAGAGATAAAATCAGGTCTGGAGTTCAAAGGAGAGCATGTGAAAATAGAACTATTAAACAGAGGTGGGAAGTACAAGGCTACTGTTCTCAAGTTAAAGTACATTTACAGTGCACTGAAAGTGTTCAGACCCCCTTCACTTTTTTCAATTTATGTTGCAGCCTGATGCTACAGTCATTTAAATGTTTTTTTTTTTTACCACATTAATCTACACTCAGTGCCCTGTGAGGTCAAGAGAACTGCCTGCAGAGCTCAGAGACAGACTAGTCACTCTGACTGAGCTCCAGAGATCCTGTGTGGAGATGGGACAAAGTTCTTGAAGGACCACCATTACTGCAGCCCTCTACTGATCCTGGCTTATGGCAGAGTGGTTAGAGAGGATCCTCTTCTCAGTGCAAAACACACTCTGATATGCATTATCAGCTGTGTGGCCTTCTAGAAAGGTGTGTGCCTTTCCAAACCATGTCCAATTAATTTAATTTAGCACAGGTGCAAACCAGTCAAGGTGTAGAGATATCTCAACAACAATCGAGAGAAATTGGAGGCACCTGATTTAAACTCAATTGTTGTTGCAAAGACTCTGAATACCCATGTCAATAAAATCTTGTTTTTACATTGTTAAAATGGGACACCTAAGTGTAGCTTAATCAGAATCAGATTTATTGGCCAAGTATGCTTACGAAACAAGGCATTTGACTCTGGTTAGCTTTGCTCTCAGTGTACAGGCATTAAACATTCAATTTAAGAAATAAATAAGCTTAAAAAGTATATAAAGATAAGATTTAAATATGTACAGCTCTTGTAGGTTTTCTTTCTAGTATTTTACAGGTCTGTGTGCATTGATAGTTTGGTTGAAAGATGTGCAGGGTGAAAGGATGCTGACTAGACATGATCAGAAGTATAAAACATGCAAGAATGTGGGCAGATTAACATAAGGAGAGAAGATCATTTAAGATAAGCAAGTAAAACTTATTTATCTGGCACTTTTCTCAAACAGCAGTCACATATTGCTTTACACAGACATAATATACGGAGGATAAGTGATGATTATGAAATCACCACAACCAGGATAGAACAACAACAGCACAGCAACATATAGGAGCACATACCATTAAAACACATTTAACTCGATGTAAACCGTAAAGGAAGAATAATGCAGGGATGTTTGGGGTGGATGACTTCTGACAAATGATCTAGAGCTTGACCATGCAGGGATCTGTAAGTGTTAGGATCTTAAACTTGATTCTGAATGTAACGGGAAGCCAGTTAACTGATCTGAGTACAGGAGTGATGTGGAAGAATTTGTTTGACCTTGTTAATACTCTGTGTGCAGCATTTCTGACTGATTGGAAGTGATTTGGCATGGAAATGTTGAGGGAGACGAGTGAATTACAATAATCAATATGTGATGAGATGAAGGCGTGTATAAGCATTATATGTTCAGCGTGGGAAACGAGTGATCAAGTTTATTAATATTTCTAAGATGGATAAAACATGATTTTGTTAGCTGTTTGATATGATTATTGAATGTAAAAGAGTGATCAAAAGTAACAATTAGGTCACGAAGACTTAGGTGACCAGCATTTGAGAGGCATCCCAAGTTCTGCAAGATTAAGGGGACAAACTTATCCTGTGAAACATCTAGCTCTAAATATTGTCAGCCATCCAGAGATTTATAAAATGTATACACTGAAGATGGTTGGACAGTTTTGTGGCTTCACTAGACTTGAATGTGAAAATGAGTTATAGATCATCTGCATATAGGTGATATTTTGTGTCAAAATGGTATAATTTTTCCAAAGGGCAGCCCTGTGGTACCCCACATGAAAGTGGAGAGGACTCAGACACACAGTCACTAAAACTCACTGTTCTGTTGGCAAGATAGGATAAAAACCACTCTCATGCAGTGCCTGAAATGCCAACCCAAACATTAAACCTTTTTAACATAATGTAGTGGTCAACAGTGTCAGAAACAGAGCTAATATCAAGGAGAACCAACACTGAACAGTCTCAGCAGATTTCTCTTTCCTAAAACCAGACTGAAACTTGTCTAATATATTGTGTCTCCAAGTTACCAACTGATTTGCTACTGTTTTCTCCAAGACTTTAGATAAGAAAGGAAATTTGGATATTGACCTATAACTAATGCGTAGAGATGGATCTAAATTGGCTTTCTTTAAAAATGGATTGGATAGTGGCATGTTTGAAATGTTGCAGGACACATCCTGTGGATGGTGAGGCATTTATGATGGCTAAAATAGCAGGAGTGACAACAGGCAAATCTTTAAAAAACAGAGAAGCAGGAATGATATCCAGGGGGGAAGAGGAATGTTTTTTTGCTTATGTGACAGTAGCTTGAAAGGAGCACCCACTAGGTGGTTGAGGGGATGTGTACATAATTGGACTTTATATCCTCTAGTTCTTAAATAAAGACGGATAAAAGATTATCACAGTCATCATGTTAAAATTTGATCATGTGGAAGGTGGTGGAGAGACCATGTTATTTATGGTGTCAAATAATACTTTTGGATTTCTTCTTTAGGAAGAGTTTAGAGTAGCAAAGTAATTTGTCTGGCTTTATGCATCATTCAACACTGCTGTCTTAGACTACGTAAAGCATCAGTCATCCAAATGCTGCAATTACTTGCAATTGAAAGTTCCTACAGCATTTGAGTATGGTAAATAGATAAAATCAGTAATAAGTATGGTAAGTAGATTAGTTAGTGCAAATATGCATATGGGGTGAGGCACTTTACCAAAGAGAGACTTCTTGCAGCATTTGAGTATGGTAATTTGATTATGGTAATTAATGAGAAAATAATCATTTAAACGACTGTAGCATCAGGCTGCAACATGACACAATTGAGAAGTGTAGAGTCTATACATTCTGAATGCACTGTAATTTGGTTAAAATTTACTCCAGAAGTAAATTCACTGGTCTATAAATTTACCCAAGAAAGTAGTTTTTTTACTCAGCAATGATGCTTTTTAATGTACTCAATGCTCGATGCTGTTTCCAAAATGTACTCAAAAAGTACAAGTACACAAAAACTACTCAATTACAGTAATTTGAGCAAATCTTAATAGTTACTGTCCACTTCTATTTATTCTGACAGTCAACACACTACGTATTTACGGTGAGAAGGTTAGAGACCATCCTCCAAGGTCTAGCTTTTAACATGATCTATCAGTGCAGATTTTTCATGTGCTCAAACTGTGTATAATGCTGCAATTACTGACTCTAAGTAACAAACATTATATTAAGCTGTAAAATAAGTAAACAGTGTACAATATGAATAATTCCAGAAAGATAATAATCTTCTTATGTCAGGCCACAACTTAAACTGCTTCAAGCACAAAATGCTGCGTTGAAGGACTGAACCAGATACAGTACAGTGATTGGCATTTGCTCTAATCAAACCAGAGTGCTTCTGATAATCGAGTACATGACTGAAAGCGAGAGTGACTCAAAGATGGGCTGAGATGAAAGGATGAGAAACTGTCAGCACATTAGACGCCTCACATTAGATCAGTGATTAAGAGTAGACCTACAGTAAGGATACAGTACAGGAATTGTGACTACAACACTTTGTTTTTAATCACTGTTTCCTGATGGAGACAATAAAGCTTATTGTTGAAGGATTATACTGCAAGTAACACAGTGTCAAAGAAGATCTGACTTACATTAAAGGGGTTATCTTCACTACAGCATCATCATGGATAACTGATGTGAAAATATATTCAAGGATTTTATTATGTTTAATACCATCAGTTTTTTTATTAAACTATACTGAAGTACTGAAACAAAAGTTGATTTTGGCCCTAAAGTCTTACAAAAACATGTTCTTCCATCATGCCTGTGGAGCACATGTTCCCTCTGTTAAATAGATTTTGAAGGAATGAGTAAAAGTAATAAAAAGAAACTGTAAGAAATATTAGGCATGGTCCCTAAGCATATCAAGCATAAAAGCAAGAAATAAAGGTACAAAGAGAAAACAACATTAGTGTATGCCCCTGTGTGCACAAATGAGTAAAAGGGTGAAAATGTGCTTAGATGAGACGCCTCCAAAGCAAACGGGGACAAATTAGCTCCCTTTTGCACTTCTTTGCCTTTAAACTCTTTCTCTCTTGTAAACAAACTGAAGCAAAGGTCCAACATGCCAGGGCAAAAATGAATAAGTAAAAACAAAAATGTCACACATGCATATTATTCATGTGGGGCTGTCCATTTGACTGCCTGTGCTGTTACCTTTGAGCAGAGGAGGAGGTAGAAAAGTGGGCCTCCTCTCTCTCTCTCTCTCTCTCTCTCTCTCTCTCACTCTCTCTCTCTCTCTCTCTCTTTCTGTCAGGGCTGATTTGAAGTGAATGAGTCTCTCGTTCTGTACGGCATCTAAATATTTCAGCAGCTGAGGCGCCTGCGTTAAGCCTAGCCACAGCACTAGCATGTCATTGACCATTAGTGCTAACCTGCCATTCCTGCTTTTCAGCTTTATCCTCGGCCTCCTTTGTTTTTTTTTTGTTTTTTTTACTTTTGTTTTTCACCTTTAGCTCCATGCTGTTATGAATGGTAATAAGGTTTTTACCCTGGACAAATCTGATATGATGTTTGTTTAGATTATGAAGAATAATCAACAACACACCACAACTCACCAGTTTGGTTGGATTCACAATATCTTACTTGGATCAATGTGCTAGGATGTTCAAGTAGCACAAAAACAACAAAGCATGTTCATTTATAAAGCTTATAAGAATTGTGTCGCCTCAGTTTTTCCCTCTCCTGTGTGTGTGTGTGTGTGTGTGTGTGTGTGTGTGTCAGAGCTGCTATCAGAAGGCTGACCCAGCGTATTGTTATCGGTTTCAATAGCAACTAATAATCCAATCCAATCTACTTTCTTTATATACAGCACGGTTTTAAAAAAATACATTTACCAAAATGCTGAACAGTGGCTAAAACATAAAAACTTACAAGTAACTAAAACATTTAAAACATTTAATAAAATAAAAAAAAATCATAGAACAGGAAAACATAGAATAGGAATAATAATATGTTTCAGGACATGATTTATTATCAGGTTATTTGACACTGCATATCCTTTTTTGAAAACATAAACCTTTTTAATGATTTATGCACCCAACCGTAGTAGAAGCAATAAAGAAAATATATCACAGGATAATATCAACAGCAAATCAACCTCAGACAGGCAAAGGAACCTGTAGTTTACATGTTGTTCTCGCTCCATACTTGCTATCAGGTGATCTTAAAACTTGAAACTTCATTTCTCTGCTCCTGCGATCTCGTGTCGCCAGCTGCTCAGGGCTGGACTCTGCTTCAGGGACACATCCAGTGGACGAGGGTTCACCCTGTCAGTCAGAGCGAAACCACAGCACAGAAGGAACTGGGGACATGGACCATGTTCAAATTACAGGTTGGAGTTTTACAAAGCAGGATGTCTTTGAAGAGGATGGTTGCATAGGATGGACAAAACATCCTGCAGAAAAAACAACAGAATAAAAATAACAACCAGCTATAAAAGTCTCTTTACAAAGCTTTCCTCTCAAAATGATTCACTCAGTCACATAACACACACAGAGGCTGGATCAATCAGAGAACAACAGGTCCGCCTGTCAACACAGGCACAGTCTGAGGCCAATCGATCCACACACAGATCTTATTGGTGTACACTCTAGTTTGTCTGGAACACACATTCACAGACACAGCGTACAGACATACACAGACGTGAGTCATAAGCTCTAGGCAGGAATCTTTTATAGTGGCTTTGGCCCTTGTTGCTAATCTGTCTGTACCACATAGATGCTGGGTTGGCTGCATATGAGTCGTGTGTGTGTCTAGCAGAAGAGTGTCTATGGGAAATCTAAAAAAGGATGATGGATAAAACAGGTTTCTGTAACAGTCCTGGTCCTGTGCAAACCTGCTAATGAAATAATATGATGAGATGAACACGGAGAAGACGGACAGGTAGAGGGACTGAGAGAAACATGAAGCTGTCACTTTCACCTCTGCTCT
This sequence comes from Cheilinus undulatus, assembly GCF_018320785.1. Taxonomy (NCBI): domain Eukaryota; kingdom Metazoa; phylum Chordata; class Actinopteri; order Labriformes; family Labridae; genus Cheilinus; species Cheilinus undulatus. Next base: position 23,483,350 of record NC_054874.1, on the reverse strand, counting down.
GTGCTGCGTGTGAATGATCATCAGACTCATGAGCCCCCTCGAAATCTTGAAAACTTGATCATGTTCGTGTCACGCTTCCTCCAAAATTACATCCATTTCCAGAAGTTTGTTTACAAAACGTTTTGCCACAGAACTCTTTGATAAAGATTAACAGTGGGATTTCAAGGCTATCTAAAGCCAACTGCATGCATTCAAATAAGTAATGAGGAAACAGCTGAGATATGTATGAAGCCTTGATATGTCGACCCCTCTTGAAACTAAATAACAGGAAAAAGTTGGAAAAAATGTTGGAAAAAGATGCTCCATTACAGGATAGGTGCCATGTTTGGAGTTGTAATGTAAATTGGAATTGAATAGATTAAATTGAATTGTCCCATTGCCTGAAAATTGAGTTCAGTGTAAGATATAGTTATATAAAAACTGACAGACTCTGTAATAAGTCACTGTTTATGGAATAGTATAATAATGATAATAAGCTCAGTGTTGAATTGTGAAATTGAGGCACTAGCTACAAGAACCTTCAGGGTTTTGTCCTCTAGTTGTTTCTACATAGAAGCATTGTTAAAAAGGCAGCAAGCAACAATAGCTTTCCCTTAATGCAACTCTGGCTTATTTACTTTCTGATGAGGTTTGATAAGATATTCTTGATGCCATGTGATTTAAAACAATACAATTTCCTTCTTTATGTGATACGAAAAAGTATCACATTTAAATTCAGATCAGGTATTGCATTTGTGTCAGCTGCACAGTGGTGAAGTGATAAGTTATGTTGCCTGACAGTAAGAAGGCTCCTGGTTTGAATCCTAGAGAGGGCCTCTCTCTGTGGAGTTTGCACATCCGCTCTGTGGATGTGTGGATTCTTTCTGGGTGCTCTGGTGTCCTCCCACTAATGGATGGCATTGCATTGCATTTGTGTCTTAATTTTTTACAGCAGTCTGAGTTTAAATGAGAGGCGGCAGCCCCTTGAGCTTTAGCGTAGGTTGTTGCTAAGTCGGGGTGAAAGGATTTGTTGGCGTTGTCCGTAAATATTAATGACAAAATTAGTCGCTGACAAATTCAATTGTTGATGATTTCTCTGTTATGTCATTGTGCATTCTTTTGCTAAGGAGTGAGCCATCGTGCATCATTACTATCTTTGCTCACAGTTATGTAAGCTAAATGGCGAGATAAGTGCGAAGAAAACAGAATGAAAGCAGACAATGCAACACCACCACATACTAAAAAAACATCTAAACTTTGGGAGATTTCCATTCTCAATGCTGTGCAAAGTACGTTTTGAACTTGATTATCATGAATGTAGTCCGAAAGCACAGGGGAAACTTGTTTGACTACTCAAGGGCCAAAGTTTTGACTTCAGGCTAACCTCGTCTTCAGTGGCAAGCTACACACAAGTTAGGGAGTAACTTCCAGTTTCCACATACAATGGCTGTGCCACGATCTGCTGGCAAGTTTTGTTACGGAGTAATTCACTCCCTCTCTGGTCAATCAAAGCAGTTCCACTACCCGTGCTCCAGTCTGCTTTATTTGAGATATGCTGCAGGTCTATTTTCAGTGGTCAAACTCCATCAATCCACTAAGAGCAGATCAATCTAAACAGTGGGGAAAAAGTGCAAGATATCTGGTCAACTTCAAAACACAACGCAATGCATGGACTCCCGACCGCAAATCATCACTATATCAGGTCAGCAGGTCACAGAGCTACATCGGCACCACCGATGTGGAAAAATAAACAGAGTTTTACGTGAAACCACAGATTCTTTGTAGCAAACATTAACCTTTAACTTCATAGTGAAGTCACTCATGGTAGAAGCAATAAAACAATGGAATCATGTTGAAATTAATTGCAAATCCGCCCCAAATAAGTAACTATTCCTGCATGACCTTCCCCTGTGATCTCTACCTTTCTCTACCTCATCCCAAGCTGATCAGAGCTGCTCTGCATTGCGCAGGGCTGTAGACATGCTTCCAGTGTGCAAGGTTGTTCACTTTTGGTCGGAGCAAAAATGTGGCGCCGGAAGCACGGCACAGCCATTGTATGTGGAAATTACGGGTTTGCTCACACAACTTACTATATAAACATATGAACATAATGAACATAATGGACCCACGGCAGTACCTGCTGCTCACTGAGAAGAGCAACAACGTTACGTGCTTTCACGTCAGAGTCTCCAGAACTCTCCAATAACACCAGAAAAAGTCAATAGATTTGTCGCTAGTCCCTTTTTTAAAAAAAAGTAGCTAGAGGGGAAAAACTCGCTAAATAAAGCAACAAAGTTGCGAAGTTGGCAACACTGAGTGGCGGAGAGCTGCTGCTGAACTCTGTGTTTGAGGGGAAGAGGCCAGGCTCGGGCTGAGTTCAGAAGGGACACACACAGAGCGACAGGAGCAGAGACAAAATCCCCACGCAGCAAAAAAGTTAATATATCGGCTACATATTGGCCGATGTTGATTAATCTGTGATACGATATAATATAATCAATCAATCAGTCGGGCTCTAGTTTAAAGTCAAGATGAAAAATTTGGATAGATATAAGATTTGTGCAAAATTTTGAATCTGAATGTCAATTTTTCAAGGCTGTGAGCTAAATATAACTAAACTGTGAGACTTTTTGGCTGATTTGAAGACAGAGTTGTTATACAAACAGACTGTATGTGTGGTTGACATGGTTAAAATGACCTCTACAATATTAAAAACTAATCTCTTGTTAACTTCAGGTATTTTTCTTAACAAAAGGCCTCTTTTAAACAATGTTGTTAACTCAGACTCACCCTTCACTTTCAACTTTTGTCATGTTTCTTTAAAAATCATCCAGCCAAAATAACATATGTGCTACTCCCTTTTTTGTTCCAAGATAAACATTTTAACATTCATTTAATCAATTGATCCACATCGATAAATATCCTCAAACTACACCCACAAGCAGAGTGTAAAAGAGCCGACAAAGCTGTAATCCTTCCATAGTGCTTTTTTTGGGGGATGTGTTTCACTATGTCTTGTCTATCCTGAGGTGAGGTCCTACTCTGTCTGCTGTGTCTTAGCTAATTAAAGCTGAATTATTGATACTCTAGTGAATAATTCAGAAGGGATAATTAGATATAGAAACAATGGTAAACACAGGTAGAAGAGGACAGAGAGAGAGAGGAAATTAAGGAGTGGGAGAAAGGGACAGTATGGCCTTTATTCCTCTGGCTCCATGCCAGCCCTCCTACTCTCCATGCCCCCTCCTGTTTCACTCCCTTTCCTACATGTTATATCATTCACATCACTCTTATAGACTCATGTCTCTGTCCTTGACTCTCTCCCCTCTCTTTCTTTCCTCCCCTTACTTACCTCCTTCCTCCCTTACCTCCTCTTCCTCTCCTGTACCTGCTTTCTCTGCCATGCCGCACCCATTAGACTTTCCTTCTCCCTGTTGCTATGACATTAGCTAGCTGTAGCAGTGTCAGGTCAGTCTTGAGGGATGACACTAAAGGGCTAAGTCTTGATTTTTTTTATTTAATTACTCCTCCCTCTTCTTTTCCTCACCTCGCCTCTCTGCCTCCTCCCACTTTTCCTTCCCCTGTATATCACACACCGCCTCAGCCCCTTCTTGCTCTCCGCTCTCTCATTCTTATGCCTCTTTGTCTGCTCCTCTTTTTCTGTCCAACTCCACCTGTCTTCATGTATCCCCTCCCTTTTCTGCTTTTTCTGTCTCTCTGTCTGCATCTCATCAAGAGAAGAGGAGGAGACTGAAGAGGAGGGATGTAAAACCCACCCACATCCTTCCTATGAAACTGTTTCAAAACCCTGCAAAACTCCACCCATGTTACCTTTATTTTGGTCAGTCTGCCTTTTTTTGTTCAAAAACATGAATTTGTTTTGAGCACACACGCACACCCAAAAATGAATGCAAAGGGTCTCAGAGTGTGTAAAGGCGTGTGTGCATAGTTTTGTGTGATGGCCTAGGCTTGACCTTGATTACCACAGTGACAATGAAGCTGCTCATTAGTGCTGGACTGGAGGAAACAGTCGGGTAATGAGGCAGCAGTATTGTCCTTAGGCTCACAAACACACATATGCATGAGCGCACACAGATGCCAATGCACCACTTTGTATTAGTGCTTGCATGCACCTGCTGACACCTGCGCTTATGCAAGATCTCATACATAAGCCTGATCCCCCCCCCACAAACACACACACACCCCTTCAGAGTACATCTCAGTCTCTTGGCCCCCCACTCAGTTGTCTCGCCTCACCTTCTGTTTAGTGTTTTTTACTCTCCCACACACATTCTGCCTCTCCCCCCGTCTCAGTCTTCCTCTCTCTGTTCTGCCCACCAGACAGACCTTGCAGACCTCACTGCCCACTGAGCTCCTACGGGCCGGTAACATCATAGTGTCGCCCTCTATTGGTCGTGGAGACGACCAATACGTGTGGAGATAGAACCTCAAGAAGGAGAAAAAATACACCAAGAAAAATACTACACTAAACCATTAAACTCAGTGTTGAACTGTTTCAAGTGTTATTGTTTCTAAAAACAGCCTAATTGATCTTCTTTAAATTGTAGCAGTGAATGCATGTCCTGCATATGCTTACATCCTGTAATGCATGAACCTTGCACCTCTCAGCTTCTTGAATTCACTGTAATCGGTTGACTTGGACTTTTCCTCTCTGATCAGGCGTGTATTTTTTTCAGTCAGTGCTAAAACTCATTAAAAAGTTTAAAAGTGTGCACTTCTATGAATGTTTTTTTTCAATACAATCAATTTAAAAATGGATTAGAGACAGATTTAGTTTTCTTTGCTTTCAAACTCTGCATGATGTGGGATTTTAGTCACAGCAGGCAGCTTGGGAATGCAGTTCTCATAAAAGTATTCTGACTTTTAGCATGTTTAGCTAAACGACTTACTTCTTCCTCTTTTAAGTAAAGTTAAGCCCAGAATAAAACACAGAGGGCCAGATCCTCAAAAGGATTGCACTGCTTTTGTGCGACCGCTAAACCTGTGCAAATGACAGAAAAAATAGCGTGCAATCCTCAAAGCATACGCAAAGGGTGAAATGCACGTAAACTGAACCCAAACTGCACTGCCACTCCTCGCTGCGCCAGTCCAATTTGCATGCATGTAAATTAGGGAATATTCATAAATTCAGTGCAAAATTGCCCCCTTCCTATGCAAATGAGCCTCATTGCAAATACCACCTAATCCTCAAAGACAAGCGCTAATTGCCACAGGCAGTAAAGCGGTGCTATTTACCACCAGTGAGACCCATGTATTAAATCCGCTCAATATCTCGTTCTCCCTCTCTCACTCTCTCTCTCGCTCAAAATGATTGCAAATTGCTCTCAATTGGTGGTAACTGTGGAGCATAGCCTATATAAGGGCTGTCATGCCAGGACTCTGCGGTAATCATGGCAGCAGTGATTGTAGCCAGGTGAAGGCACCGTGGCAGGCAAGATGGCAGGCGCGCACAAGAAAGGATTTATCAGAGGAGAGTATCACTTTTTGATCTAAGCGACAATGAAATCATCTGCAGATACCGGTTGCCAGGCCGCATGATCCTTGCGCTACTAGATGCCATGCGGCTTATTGCAATCAGAGGCGCAAATAGCGCTCAGCTGCCAAACTGTGTGGGCGTGTTAGCACCTGCATATGATTAGAGCAAATTCTTTTGAGGATAAGGCGCTAAAACAGGGCAGATTGCGTGAGCTAATTCTGCGCAAATAACGGCACTATTAGCACGTGCAATCCATTCTTTGTGGATCTTGCCCAGAAGTTTATAGGGTTAAAGACTTCAGTGTTGCAGAGGCCTGTTCACCTTTGACATATTGTGCAGTTTTTCTTTTATTTGCTATATTGGATGCTTTTACGTTTTCAGATTGTTGGCAGATCTGATCTTTATATTTGACTTTCAGTGTCAATAATATTTCAAAAGATTGTATGAGTTTCCAGCTGTTAATCAACCACAATAGTGAATTTTTGAGTGCTGTACAAATTGAAAAGCTTAACAGAAAAAGGGGAGAGTAAACTGCAGTGTTAAGGCAAAGCAGGCAGTAAATTTATCCATGTTTTTGTGAACTAACTCAGAAGTGTTAAGGCTGTTTGGGCAACTGTGTGATAATTAACCACTGTATAGTCCTGCTGCCTGTTAGCTTTTACTTTACATGGTTGCTGCAGCTGATCAGGTCTTTTCTCCTCACTCACATACCTTGTAAGTTTGTACCAATACGCATACAGTCACCAAGGATCATGCAGGAAAGTGACTTAACACACTTCAGATAAAGATGAGCACTTCTCTCCATGAACAGGCAGTTAGTCTTACATTTTATTTTCCCTTTTTTCCAAGTCTGTGTTTATATGATCAGAATAACCACTATCCCTGACTGACAGCAAGATAAGGGAGCTCTGTGGTCCTTGTGGCCTCAGTTCACTGACGCTCACATCGTTTGCTCCTAAAGGCTCCGGTGCTGCTTCATGCAGCAGCTGTCTGCAGCCATTCACGTAGCTGCTGTGCTCATGTTTTTGTACTTCCGTGAAAGATGGTGTCTTACTTTTAAAGAGGTGTACACATAGTATCTTACTGTGGATTGTTTTAGATTCAAATACATTTGAATCACATTTACACCTATGATATTTACAGGTGCATTAAAGAAAATGGAAAATCACAAAAAAGTATATATTTTTAGGTAATTTAAAAATTCCATACATTTGACATTCATCACTTACAAATGAAAATTGTAATGTTGATGATCACGGTTTAAGATCACAAAAATCAAAAATCCACCCTCAAAATATTAGAATATTACGAAACACTAATAAAAAGGATTGATAATACAGAAATGTTGACCTTCTGCAAAATCACATTCTCTATGCACTTTATACTTGGTCGGCTCCTTCTAAACGAATTACTGCATCTCTGCGACGTGTAATGGAGGCAGTCAGTCTTTGGCTCTTCTGGGGTGTTTTGAAGCCCAGATTGCTTTGATAGCAGTCGTCAGCTCATCTGTGTTGTTAAGTCTGATGTCTCTCTCATCTTGCTCTTGACAATACTCCATAGATTCTCTATGGGGTTCAGGTCAGGCCAGTCGAGCACAGTAACACCATCAGCCAACCAGTTTCTGGTAGCTTTGGCCTCACTGTGGGCAGGTGCTAAGTCCAGCTGGAAAAGAAAGTCAGTATCTCCATAAAGCTTCTCATCAGATGGAAGCATGAAGTGCTCTAAAAATTCCAGCCTTTTATCGTAACAATAACAAACTAAAGTTCCACCAGAGTTTTATGACAACTAGCTGTTTTTTAGATCGCTAGCATCTCATCTTCATCATGAGACACGATTGATGATGAATATTTTTACTCATTTTTTTCGCTTATCATCAGAATATAATCAGAGAAGTGCTAAACTAAGCATAGTTAAGTTTATCAGCCATCTGTGTGTGACGTCAACAGCTCCGTGCCACGCCAAGTGATGCCATAATCGCGCAACACAACTAATCGATACACAAATTTCTTGGCAAAACTTTTAATTATTGATTTTTATCGATTCGTTGTTGCAGCCCATATGACATGGCTCCTCAAACCATCACTGACTGTGGAAACTAAATCACTGGATTTAAAGCACTTTGGATTCTGGGCCTCCTTCTCCAGACTCTGGGACCTTGATATCCAGAAGAAATGCAACATTTACTTTAATCTGAAAACTGAACTGGGCCACTGAGTAACAGTCCAGTTCTTCTTAGTTGAAATGCTTCTGACATTGTCTTTGGTGAGAACTAGCTTGACACTGGGAACACGACACTTTAAGCCCATTTCCTGGATCCGTCTGTGTTGTGGATTTGACCCACTGGCTCCAGCCTCAGTAAACTCATTGTGAAGCTCCCCTGAGTTCGTGAATCTGCTTTGATTGACAATCTTCTAAAGGCTGCACTCTGTTCTCTCTGTTGCTTGTGCACCTTTTCTTACCTCACTCTTCCCTTTCAGTCATCTTTCCATGATTATGCTTTGATACGGCACTCTAAGAACAGCCTGGCTTTTCAGCAATCTGTGGCCTATCCTTCTTGTGGAAGGTCAGCAGTCTTCCCCATGATTGTGGTTGTGTGCAATGAACTAGAGGGAGAGAATAAAAAAGCAATGTCAAGTTTCATCAATTTCAACACAACGAGGCTAGTAGCAGATATGGCAATTTGTGTGGACCAAGATACCTCTCGTTTTCCCTCGTCTCTCTTCTCTATCTCTGTATTTCTAACAAGGGTCTGATTATTCTCACAATTTTCCCACTTTGATCGCCCGCCTCAGAAGAAGTACAAGAGCCGTAGACGGAGCGAGGGAGGCAGCTCTTACAATTCAAAGGTAGATAAGGGACTCTATCTCACACGCTGTCATTCACCTATCCACTTCCACAGCATTTTGACAGATGATAGTGGAAAAGACGAGATGTAAAAGGAAAACAGACAAGTGTTAAAGATAGAAGAAGATTAAAGAGAGGTCAGTTAAGGAAACAAACTCTTGACAACAAGTGAATACAGCCTTTATTAATTGAAAAAATACTCTTCTCTGTTACAGAAGAAACTTATAAAACAAAAAAATGAGCTCAAGACTTAAAAAAACGATTCCAAGTGAACTGAATTACACAAACACATGCTAATATTTATATTTTTGAGACATAGTTTTCAATCTATTGTAACAAATCCAAAACTTTTTGTATCTGTTATAAGTAATTTTTCAAATCAAATTATCCAAAAACATGCATATGAAACAAAGGCACATTAAGAAAATACTAGAAATACTACAGAAAATGTTAAGTTTTCTAAGTGTGTGTCAAATGTTTTATACTTTCATAGTCATAGTATTCACATGTAGTTGTACAAGTTTCCCAGGCACACTGAGACTTGCCTGTAGGCACACCAGTGTGCCTCGCCACACCATTTGGGAAGCACTGCCTTAAAGAATTTGTTCTTTCTTCAGCAGTGTTGAAGAGCTGTACTCATTCAGGATCTAAACATCTCTTACAAACCATATGGCTGCTAGTCCTCTCAGAAAGTATCATAGTCGCTCTTACTTGTGACGACTGAAAGCAATCTAGGCAGTTCTGGTGGATTTCCACTTTGCTAGACGACATGTCAAAAGCTGGAATCTGAAAAAGTAGAGACTCACTCTCATTTAAGATTCTGGTTTTGTGTCAGATTGCCTCTTTAACACTGGAAAGGCCAGAATTACAAACCAAGTGGAAAGACCATGAGAGGGCATTTTTGACTGCTTGAGTAAAATCTATGTTACGTCTAATGAAGGATACAAACAGAAATACACTGGCCCTCATTTATCAAACGTGTGTACACCAGAAATTTGGGTGTACACTCATTTCCACACACAGATCAGCATTTATCAGTCTGTCCAGACTTATAACAAGCCTCTAGTAATAATAATAATAATAATAATAAGAAGAAGAAGAAGAAGAAGAAGATCTGAGGTATCACAGCCACTCTCTATTCAGTCAAGGGAGGTTTAAGATGGCTTTCTCCTATTAAAATGTTGCTTCTATTAACAGCCAGAACAGGCTTTCTGTTGATTCTAAGAGCTGACCATGTTTTCTTAAAACCCAAATTTAAATAAAATATTGATTATTCAATAATCTAAACAGAAAGCAAGTTATATATCACTGATTTATAAATTAAATATTCTAATATCAAGTTGAATTCAGTTGCCCAAAACAGCGCTGTTAATCTCAGCAGTGATTTCCTTCCACACGCGGTGCTTCAGATTCACTTTAATGCCACTTTACAGGCTAAAAAATAATCAAATACTTGATTTTCCTTTACTTCTCTGACATGGAGAATGAAACTATCTTAGAGGGGTCATTGTGTCATTGCCGTATCACTTATATCCATGTTGTAAACTCTGAGGGTGAGGTAGGAGCGTGTTATTTAAATGACTGATTTTTTTCAGCTGTATTTATCCAAACCCTCACAGTTTTATGCTGTTATTTGCCAGATATGCACATTTTATAAATCATACATGGACCTTGCCGTAAGATGATTTCTACACCCAAATCTGTGCTTGTTTCTGTGCAGGTTTAATAAATGAGGGCCATTGTGTTTGGATAACTTTTATTCTGAAAAAGATGGAGCTAATGCAAAAATTTGCATTTTAACTTCTTCATGTAGACATTTTTCAGTATTATTGCCACAACAGCCAACTGTAATCATTCCATATAAAAACACCTGAATTAGCAATAGATAATTCATCTAACAATCTCAGATCAAGAAAATCACAATTAGTTACAGTGCTTAACAAATTTATTAGACCACCCTAACCCTAACCAAAGTAAGGTTTTTGCCACAGCTGCCCTAAATTAACAGCATTGGTAATTACCAAAATAATTTTTTATGTTTCTGCAATGGTTAATACACCAACATGTAGAAGCTCTTTAACTGAAATGAGATTTTTAATGCCGAAATATATATATATATATATATATATATCCATGAATTTTCAAATATACTGATTTACAAAAAACTGAAAAAATAGTAAAGCACTTTATTATTTCTTGATTAATATGTCAAATTATAGTTATTTACTTGCATTCCTGAACAGAAAAATTAGTTTTAGTGGTTGAATGTTATGCTTGATTCATTTCTGACTTCTCAGAGAAGCCCAGTAAGCTGGCTCAAATTTGGGTGAATTCAGTTTGAAATCCCTCATTCCTGTTCAAAATGGTAAAACGTGGAGAGCTCACTGAAAATGAAAGAGTCCGCTTTAAAGCACTTCATGATGCTGGATGGTCTTTGAGACCAATATGACAGGTGGTCTAATAAATTTGTTGAGCACTGTATATCTGATTTGATGATGAAGAAACATTCAGTTTTGATCCCCTTTTAAAGTTTATGGTGAAATTGTCATTCAAACCAGCCTTTGATCAGCACCACAGAATTTATCACACATTTATCCTGACTAACAATGGCCAAAAACCCCCTCAGCCCACTTTAATTAAACTACAGACATTTAAAATCAGTCCAATAGGCAGCTTATACTGTGAGAAACAATGAATGCTGACTAGCAGCCAAGATGAAGCTGCCACTGCAGAATAATGCATTAATTAAATGCAGCTAAATCTATGCAGTCAAAATGACTGCCTGTGGTCTTTTCAGGTAGAAATGATCATATCTTTGCCATTTATGCGACTTGTTAAAATTGTTAAATTGTTAAAAACTTGTTAAAAATTTTGAATTAAAATGCAGCTTCTTTGGGAAAGTCTGAGACCAGTGGCATTGTAACTTTTAATGCAACAAAGTTATATGTATTATAAATGTAGAGTTAATCCAGACATGAGTGGAACCTAAGAAGAATGATTTTTTTAATTCAGTCAATTTTGAGACCTTTAGTTTTGAGTGTCTTAGTGGCAAACGTGTTTCTGCTTCTAATCTACCTGTAATCAAATTAACAAATAGAATAGCATAGAAAGAGGAGCTCTGACCACAACAGTTCCTGATTTTTGTTTGACATCAGTAGATGGAAAAAAATGAGGCTGCTGCCCAAAACTATGGCAGGAAGTAATGTTTGTCCATAAAAACATGCCACATTCTTTAGTTTTACAATTTACTCATCACAAAACGGTGAGAGAGAGAAATCCAGGAGACAGCAGAGACCGAGTGGCTGGAACTGATTTGACCACTCTGTTTGTAGATTTCCAACAAAGAAGAAGAGCCATCTTATAAATGTGTTTGTCCACAAGGTTCACACATTTAATGCACATCTTTCACAGCTTTATATATCTCACCATAAAAGTGAGTTCCATGTTTGTCAAAAGTAACACTCCTGCACACGTGTCACGTGTTTCCACAGGTACCCCTCCTCCTCTGCTAACAAAGCATCAGTTGTTATGAAATCAACAGGCAAATCAGCCTCATCCTGTGATCTGCCTGGGGGCCTCAGGAGCCTTTGACTGTGCGTGTGTGTCGATGTATGAAGTAGCGAGTGCACGAACATTGCTTCATGCGTGTGCCTGTTTCTTTTGCTTGCATGTGGGGTCAGAAGGGTGGATCACAGGGGAAACTCCCAGTAACACCAAGTGTTTGATTGGCTTTTGTCGCCACCCCAACGCATTTTGATTGGCTGTCAGGCCCAGCAGTCAGAGCAGCAAGCAGGTAGGGGAGGGTCTTCTCTCAGCTCTGTTGCTAGGTTACAGGTATACCCAATAGATGTGGAGATAGAGAGATAGAGTAAAGATAAGGACGGGGATGGGTGTGGATCTGAGCATGGATCTGTGTGTGTGTGTGTGTATGTGTGTGTGTGTGACAGCCAGCAGAAGGGAGGGGCCGATATGACTGAGGGTCAGGAGGATGGGAGGAAGAAAAAGACAGAAGAGGAGCAAGAAAAAGTGAGAGATAGTCAGGGATTTCTAAAAGTGGGAACAATAGAGTGGGTTTACGCGTTTTTAGAGCAGAGTCTTGTTCATACAGACAAACATGATTTATCCACGATCCAACAATCCAAACTGGCAGCTTATCCAAACAACTGAAATGGACCAAATATGGAGAGATCTGAAAATGGCTGGAGTTTTCATGAGTTTAATTTTATTGATTTGAAAACACAAATGATACCAGACTCTTTATTTTGTGAACATACGAGACTCATAAACCCTAAAAAAGTCATGATCCTTTTCCAGACTCAAAAATTACACAAAAATTACAGGTAAGGAGATTAAAGGATGATTGTTGAACAGATCCCAGTCCTGTGGTCTGTTTGTTATTCATTAAACTGTTGTTGTATTAATCACACACTGCTCCAGACAACACTGCTCTGAGAACAGCTGCTCCGCTGCACTTAGATTGCAATCATAGAGCGGTCAGTCGCCACTAATCGGGGTCATTTATCAATCTGGAAGACCACACACACAAATGCGAACACACACACATGCGCTGATCGATGGCAGGGCTAGGGCTGTAAGAGGGATTGATGGGCGCTTGGCTGGTGCTCTTTGTGTGTGTGTGTGTGTGTAAAAGTGTCAGAGTGCTGGCATCAGAACAGTGCAGGCGGGGTGCACACAAAGGCTAAAGATCTGTAAAGATTAACCTCCACTTGATTAGAATGTATGTCAGGCCTGTCAGTTACAAAGTAGTTCGGCTGCCCAATAACCTCTGCACTTTTTAAAATGTTCTGTAACATTTTCACTCAGACTATTCTACAAATTCAGCTTCATCGTGGAGGGAGAGAAGATAAACTCAATCACATCAACCAGCTAAATGTGTCAAACTTCTATTTCCAACAAATAACTAAACTCCATCCAGTTGGTAGCTTTTTCTGAAATTAAATCACATCATAGGTTTAACTTGACCGAATTTGAGATGAGGGGCTTTTTATTTGTGGCAAAATAACCACAGAAATGAATGATGCGTTTGAGGAAAATTGAAGAATTTGTTATTTTCATTCAGAGAATCTCAAGGTGCAGTCACGGAGGAGAACGGTTTCCAGTTTAACAACCTCAGTATTTCATTTCTGCTTTCTGCAGATAATGTGGTTCCATTGGCTTCTTGAGCCAGTGATCTTCAGCACGCATATGACAGAATTGTTGGAATTGGCAAATAAAAATGGAATCTACTATTTAACGCGGAAATCACGAAAATTCAATGAATTTGACTGAAATGCTGTTTTTTTTTTTAAAGAAAGAGGAACGTATGTCTGGGGAATATGTTCTGAGGATCACTAAAGCGTGGCACAGTTCATGCTTCACTTCACAAACACTCATCTGCCCCCCTCCTAAACAATAACAGCATGTCAAAGCAAATGCACGAAACACCGGCAAACATCACGTAGCTCAACACAGGGCAGTACAGTACAGAGGTGGGAGTAAGTCACTCATGTGCAAGTCACAAGCAAGTCTCAAGTCATAACCTTCAAGTCTCAAGTAAGTCCCAAGTCACTGTGGTGAGAATCAAGCAAGTCAAGTCGAGTCCCTGCTATAAGTCAAGCAAGTCACAAATCAAGTCATACAAAAATTGGATGATCTACCCCAGTTTCCACATTTAAATCAGTAAAGACAGTGGTACAAAAGTTGAGTTTTACTTCAATTATTATTTTATAGGGCTTAGGGCCTTAAAAATATTGCAAGTTAAGTGTCACTAGAAAATATTGACTGTATGATGAATTTATAATGTTAACAAAATCAGTATTCTTCTCTTCTCTCTTTTTTTTTTTTTTTTTTTGAGGCTGCTTTACAGTGTAAGGTAACAATGTAATAAATAGCTTGAAGTGTTTATATTACATATTCAAATTAAATATTTACAAAGCTGATGATTATTATTGTGCATGTGTATGCTATTAAGTTACCTTCAGCAAGGCCTACATTTCATGACTTCCAGAAACTTTCTGGAAAAAAAACTTACAATGAATTTGATCATCAGAGAATAATGTAACTTATGTAATTATTAATGAAGCAACATCTTCCATGATAAAATCAACACCTGCGATGTAATCATCAGACACCTGGGTGTCTGGTGCCCTGCTGTCCACCTGGTCATCATATCAGAATATAAATATTACTTCATATAAGGTCACGGTAATTTTATGCTTATCTTAAACTTAACGTTAGTTTAGTAAGCTACGTTGGCATTCATGTTAGCAAACGTTACCATCAGACAGTGTATCTACACTGCTGCCTAAAGGTAAAAACAAACAAACAAAAAACAGAAAGGCGCCAGTCAATCTGTCCACATTGGACAACAAATATGAATGAAACTGCTTACAAGCTAATCCACACAAACTTTTTATCACACACACACGCAAACACACACCTATCACACACATACAAGCGAACACATCCTTTCTAGTTAACGTTTGACCCATTTGACAAGCCAACAAGTTAGCTAAAGACACTTTTACTGCACATTTTATTGAGAAGACATATATATTAGGTACAGGGCTTGACATTAACTTTTTGCTCACCAGCCACAGTGGCTAGTGGTTCTGCAGACTTACTAGCCACTCAGTATTTCCATTAGCCACAACTTTGGTGTTTAGAAACTCTGAGCTATATACCAAATTTGGTACAAAGGGTATGATATGACACATATGCTCTACTTTCCCTCATCAATATGATCAATATCAGCTCTCCTTTTAATAAAGCACTTCTCACTGTACATATGAAACAGCACACTACTGAGATATGGGTCAGACTGTTAGAGACAGTCATCTAAGAGTCAAAACTCTTAGATTTTTATTTTCTTAATGGATATCAAGTTTATGCTAAAATTAAAATAATGTTAATCAGCTGTTTATTAGAAAAAAATACAGCAGATTACAAGAACATCTCTAATTTTCACTCTGACAAATCTTCACCAGAGAATATTAAGTGTCCGACTTCTCCTGTCCTCTGCTCTATACTGTATGGAGGAAATGTTTCATTCGTGTGTCTAATACTAATCAAAATATCTCTTCAAATAATAGATGACTTCCATTTGTTGGTGAAGCTCACATCTGGAGAACATTAAACAACTGATGTATAATATAAGAAGAAAAAACATCACTGTTTAGTTGAATTCTGTTTGACTCCTAAGTGATCAGTTACAGACTTTCATCCTTCTGCCTCTGTTTCTCACTGCCTCAGTGAACTTATTCAGAGTTTCAGAGTTTCTCTTGTCTTTTATAACTGTTAATTATCGATTTATGGCAAATTTATAATTAACCCTGAATACACAAATGTTTAAAAGTTTCAATAACATTTAAAGTATGCGCACCTCTGCGGAGGTTTTTATCATTTAGATCGCCTTCAACAAACAAAGAATATAGATGGAGTATTAATTAAACAATATTTAGACGCACCACCCGCCCTGGCTCACACCAGCGACAGAAACACACAGCTGAAGCGCACACGCACCCACACACACACACACATAAACGGTGCTGGCGCGCTGATCCTCCATGGATAGAGAAGTGCTTAAAAGCAGAGGGAGAAAGGTCAGGTCTGAGTTTATCCTGCAAATTCTGAAACATTTTCCCTAAACAGATAGAAGCCTTCAGTCTAACCAACACATCAGTGCGAGTGTGTGTCTGTATATGTCTGTGAGTGTCGCATTTATGTGTGTCATACAGCATCAAAGCCCTTGGCGCTGCATAAAAATGCACGAATGGATGAAGAGACCAGCCTTTTCAGTTATTTTGGAGGGAAATTTGAGCTTTTATGTGCCGAACGGCCTCTCTATGACAGGCCTAAATCATAAGGGCTAACAGACAAGCACTTTCAGAGTGAAGCATAAGTTGTGACACTAATAAATTCAACCTGCCATCATGGCTAGTTAGAGTCACGCTGCTACCTGCCACAGCCGAAATTCACCCGCCCTGATTAGGTAGCTTGTTAAAGCTATTTTAGTGTTAGCAAACGTTAGCTTTCTAACAGCCGTAACAGCTAACTAAAAGACATATTCACATAGCTTACCTTTCTTTGTGGGTTTTGTAATGATGGATAAAGTTGGATGTTGTAGTGGTCGTGTCACTGATTTTTGAGCTGCAGACCTTGCATACCGCTGTTCTCTTCTTCATACCGTCATTGACAACATAATCCTTGAACCCAAATTGAATTATATTTATTATCTAGTTGCCTCCATGACTGCTGCTCCTGTGTTTACCTGCGGACCGCTGTTAGTCCATGCAGCATGCTGCGGGCTACATGCATTGCACTGTCAAATCACCCGATCATGTTTCAAATAAACAGAATTTCTAACGTAATCTAGCTGTAAAAAAATGCAAATATTTAAATTGAATCAAGTCATTTCAAGTCATCTGTCTCAAGTCTAAGTCAAGTCTCAAGTCATGAAGACCAAGTCACAAGCAAGTCGAGTCTTTTATCAGTGTTCATCAAACAAGTCTCAAGTCCTTAAATTTGTGACTCAAGTCTGACTCGAGTCAAGTCACGTGACTCGAGTCCCCCACCTCTGGTACAGCACGATGTAATGTTGCACCTACAAGAAAAGTCATCAGTGCTGCGAGTTATTTTACCTCACCACTCCAGAGAGTCATAGAGAGAGTGAGGAGTGTCTGTGCGTGAGGCACACAGCTGTGACTTCAGGTTTAACTTGAGGACCTACCCATCCACTGAACGCTTCAAACTAAAGTCGGACAGACTCAAGATTTTATGATATCCTGTAGTCTATATGATGTTACATTTGAGTATCAGTTAGCTCAATAATTCCTCCCATAGATACTGTAATACCTTTGGTTGCTTAATGAGCCAATATGTGTCTGCATTAACGTAGTGATTCGATCTGAGGCAGATGAACAGACAGACAGCAAGCAATGTATCAAGAGAGATGAAGAGAGAACTGTTACATTCAGGAGTAGAAGACAATGCAGCATCAAACTGCATGGACTGTTGGATGTTGTGAGAGTAAAGAAAAGTTTAGGAAACATGTTTACTTTGAACCATTTAACTTTAATGTTACCTTCTTATTAAGTCACTATCACTCTGTGTTAGAGAGAACAGAAGGATTTCTTAATTTACATTTTAAAGATCAGTTTGGACCCAGTGTGGATGTGTCTTAAAATGTTGAAAATATCTGACCGTTACACTGGCTATATTCATTTTATTTCAGGGTTATCCAAACTGCGGCTCCTGGGCCAACTGCGGCCCTTTTTCAATAAATTTAAGGTTATTTCTATTTGATTAGTGGACATTTTAATCATTTACATAAACAGAACACTCTTTTTATGGTAAAATTAGTGTAAAGATTAAAAATTGGAATTCCAAAAAATTAATACAGAAAAAAGAGAATTTGGCAAGAAATAAAACGGATTTCATCGAGCTCTAGTTCGGGTGGTTTGCAGCCAAGTGCAAAGTGGCTGGGATAAGGGTCAGCACTTCTAAGTCTGAGGCCATGGATCTCTCTCAAAAAACAGTGGATTGTTCTCTCTGGGTGAAGAAAGAGTCTCTGCCCAAAGTGAGGGATTTCAAGTATCTTGGGGTCTTGTTCATGAGTGAGGGTATCATGGACTGGAGATCTAAAGGCAGATTGGTGAAGCATCTCCGGTATCACAAATGTTTTGCAGGATCATCATGGTGAAGAAGAACTGGATGAAAGAGCTTTTAATTTACAGGTCTATCCTCTTTTCAGTCTATAACCTATGGTCATGAGCTTAAGGTAGTGACTGAAAGAATGAGATGGCCAATACAAATTGAGATCCCATTGGAGGATGGCTGGGCTCAGCCTCAGAGACAGGGTGAAGAGCCTGGAGTTGATCTGCTGCCACCTCACATCCAAATGAGTCCCTTGAGGTGGTTTAGGGGATTGGGCAGGTTAGCATTTTAAGCCATAATGTCTGCTGCTGTTACATAGATCATATTACATTACATAAACATGTTGTGTTAGCTGAAGGTGTTGTAATGGAAAGTGTTGGGACACTGGAGAAAGAGTGGGACATGACATGCAGAAAAGAAGCACCACAGGTCACATATACAGTCATGAACCAAAGTATTGGCACCTCTGGAATTTTTCCAGAAAATACACCATTTCTCCCAGAAACTGTTGCAATTACAAATATTTTTGATATGATAATTTTTGTTTATTTCTTTTATGTGCATTGGAGCAACACAAAAAATCCAAAGAAAAAAGACAAAGTTGACATAATTTTACACAAAACTCAAAAAAATGGGCCGGACAAAATTATTGGCACCCTCAACTTAAAATTTGGTTGCATGCCCTTGAGAAAAAATAACTGAAACCAATATCTTCCTATAGCCATCAACAAGCCTCTTACACCTCTCAACTAGAATTTTGGACCACTCTTCTTTTGCAAACTGCTCCAGGTCTCTCAGATTTGAAGGGTGCCCTCTTGCAACAGCAGTTTTGAGATCTCTCCATATGTGTTCCAGAGTCATTGCTGGTCACCTCAGAACTCTCCAGCCCGTTGTCTCCAACCATTTCTTTGGTGCTTTTTCAGGTATGTTTCAGATCATTGTCCTGCTGGAACACCCATGATCTCTGATGCAGACTCAGCTTTCTGACACTAGGCCCTACATTGCAGCCCAAAACATTTTGATAGTCTCCAGGTTTCATGATTCCTTGCACACAATCAAGGCACCCAGTGCCAGAGGCAGCAAAACAACCCAAAACACCTTTGAAGCTCCACCATGTTTGACTGTAGGTACTGTGACATACACAGGCACACAACACAAAAGATGAGCCAACTTTTATACATTCAAACTGGCTTCAGGTGTGATTTCTAGATTGCCGGCACCTGTTACTGCCATAGGTGAGTTTAAATGAGCATCACATGCTTGAAAAAGATTATTTCAAAAGGGTGCCGACAATTTTGTCCAGCCCGTTTTTTGAGTTTTGTGTAAAATTTTGTCAATTTAGTCCTTTTTCCTTCGGATTTTTTGTGTTGCTCCAGTGCATATAAAATAAATAAACATGTGTAAACCAAAAACATTTGCAATTGCAACAATTTCTGGCAGAAATGGTGTATTTTCTGGAAAAATTCCATGGGTGCCAGTACTTTCATCCATGACTATAAACTGGTATATTGGTCACACAGGTATATAGGATGCAGCCAAGTTTTTAAATTGAAAACCAGTCATTAAATGTGCATCTTATATACTGGATTTTAAGGTAAGTGTGTCTTTTTGTTGCCTGTGTCTGAAGAGCTCATGTTGTATGCGTCCTGCAGAAACACTTATACTCCTAAAACCTGTAAAGTGAAGGAGATGTCTTTTTTCTAGGCTCCAGAATAAGTTTCTGGGCTGTTTTTTTTACAAAGATGGGTTTATTCCTCACATTGCAGTGAGTAAATTTAGGATTTTCAGGTCTTAAACATCTTCTCAGAGATTGCCTTTGGTGTGCTGCCCTGGGGTCTGTTTGGAGTTCAGAGCTTTCCTTAATGCCATTTTGGCATTGTTGGAGATGCTGTAAAAGTAACAAAACATCAGCTTCTCTCAACCCTCCTCTGGTGTTGGAGTTCGTTTGATCTGACAATGTATCAGCTTTATGCTACACAGCCTGTGGCCCTATGTAGCAAACTGCCATCCTGTGCAGAAAAACAGAGTGTGAGACTGAGTGTAGATGCTTCAGTGGTTGAATCTTGTAAAATTTCCTCTACCATTGTCCTGACTCCTTTATGTCGGTGAGGCCAAGAACATTTGGCGGTCTTGAAAAGCTCAGACAACTGATAAAAGAAGAGCAAAGGGTGAGACGAGGGAGTGGAGAGGTTTTGTAGGAGCTGATTAGATTTTTTTTTGTGACCCAAAATCTGCCTTTTCCTCGAATCATTTACCTCTTTTCTTTTGTCTCCTCTTTAATTTTCCTCTCTTGTTATCTCATTTGTCACTTTCACTTTTAAATTAACTAATTTTAATCTTCCACTCATTCTCCCCAACACCTCCTTCTGGCAGGTTATCACACGCAATTTCTGTTTTAACTCTGCTCACTCTCTTCATATCCTCTCATTTTCTTCTCCCCTCATTGCTGCTGATTCATAATCTCTGTTTGGACAGAAAACAGAGGGAGGGAGCTTCTGTCCTGATGAATAACAACAGGAATTATGGGAGAGAGAAAGCAAGGGACACTGAGGCGGTCTGTCTGGCTGGCACTCAGTCTCTCACTTTATCTACCAGACTGTCGGCGTCTGTGTTGACGCTCTCACCCAGAGTTTCCACAGATCATGTGATCAGGCTAACCAGGTTTAGCTTGCTATTGCTATTCTTAGCTTTTACCATCTGAGTCTGTTTTAAATAATACAGCTTTGGTCAATTTTGTCTGTCTCCTTTCTTCCCCTACACCTGGACCTGTCTTCACTCTCACACATTTAGAGTGCCTAGACCACTTAGGATTATGAGAAATGGAAAGAGATGGAGTAAAAGAGGATGGGTTACTAATGGAAATGTTAGAAAAAAAAGAAGGGGTAACAACTGGAGAAGCAGGAAAGAAAAGCAGGGAGAAAAGGAGAGAGGAGACAGATTATTTTTTATTTAAATTTATTTAACCAGGAGAACCCCATTAAGAGTAAGAATCTCATTTACAAGAGTGTCCTGCCTAAGACAATGGCTGCATGGACTTAAAGGAGTTTAGAGGAAGTGTAAATGATGTGAACATTAAACCTGCTGGACTTAGATGAACTGCAAAAACTCAGATCCAAGCAAGTGTTTACTTATTACTTGTAATTACTGGTATCTTAAGCTACACTCAATGTAAAATCCCAGACAGACATTATTTGAAGTTATAAAACTGATAAAATGACCAGAATTGTTTCTAATATTTTGGAATAGAAATGAGACAGATACACTGTCTGAATTGATTTTTTATCTAGTAAACAGAATTTTGAGGTGTTAAGAGTTTACATCTGGTGAATGCTTGTGTTGCAGATGCTGTAAAATGTTTAAATATTTGTTAGAATTAGGATCTCTAGAATGAACTGATTATCGACATGGCTGATTATTGGGGTTGATATTTAGCATTTGGCTAATAACCCATATCAACTAGAGATGCATCAATTGTGAAATTCAGGGCTGATACTCATACCAATGTTTAATTAGCATTTCAGCCAATGCCAGTGCAGATACCAATGTTTTTTCATCATTTCTTTTGGTGCAGGACTCTCAAAAGTCCAAGACAGTTAACTGTAGGCCATTCATCTGAGACACTGTATAGCTCAGAATGGAAAGACATGTTAAAACTTCAGAAATAAAATCAGATTAAACTTCAGTTTGGGGTTAAGGGGTTAGGGTTAAGGTAATGGTTAGGATACCAAAAGTTAAAGGTCAAAAACCTACTTGTTTAATAAAGCCAATTAAACAGTCTGCTTACAGGAAAAAAAAGCTTGTCCTCCATGAAAACATTCTAACTCAGCAAGCGTAGCTTATGTAGCTCCTTTAGCTGCATAAGCTATGTAGATAATGGAGCCACATGGCTAACATAGCTATGTAACTAAGGTAGATACAGGTAAGCTTACAAAGCAGCACCATAAGCTACATATCTACATTTTCCACGTAGCTAAGTTTGCTTTAGCTATGTTTGCTAAAGCTGAAGGTGCTAAAACTAACTTAGCTATAGATAACGTAGCTCTGTAGCTATTGTAGCTAAAGCTAAGGTCACAAAACAGCTATGTAGGCTACATAAATACATTATGTACTTTCACTTTTTGAAATTCCCCCTCCGCATGCCTGTTGACAGTTACTTCCTCAGGCAGCGTCCTCAACAAGCTAGCTGCAAGCTAACTAACTAGCCGCAGTGGCTTAAAGTTGTGCGGCTGAGGGAAAGAGGATTTCCTCTCCTCT